>NW_024572906.1:0-254702 GCF_018153835.1 Drosophila eugracilis | reverse complement strand
TGAAATTAAAAGTTTTAATCTATCTTTATGTACTAGTTGTTTTATATTTTTATTATTTGATATTGTTATGTTATCTCTATCTCCTATTTGTTCTACCTTATAAGGGCCTGCATATTTAAAATTTAGCTTATGTCCTATTTCATAATAATACCTGATCTCCTATTTTTAAATCAAAATCTAAACTAGTTATGTCGTAAATAATTTTTTGTTTTAGTTTATGAGCTTCTAGCATTAGTCTAGCTCTCTTAAATGCCTGTTCTAATCTAAATTTTTAATCCTTACCATAATCTTCTATATTATAAAGTTGACGTTTTACCAAACACTAGCTCATATAGATAATAGTCGTGTGCCATAGAGGGAGTCGTATTAAAACCATAGGCGAAGTATTGTAGCCATACATCCCAATCCGTTTTGTCAACTGAGATGGCTTCGCTCCACGGTACCTACAGTCTGGTGGTGATGTGCAGTTGAGGTTGTGTTTTCAATATTTAAATTTTTACATAGATCTTCAATAATTGAATTTTTATATTCCGCTCCCATGTCCGTAATAAACGTCTTCATTGGACCGTACTTTAGAATAAAATTTTCAAATATAGCTTTTGCTACTGTATTTGCACTTTTATTTGGTATCGGTATAGCTACTAAGTATTTAGTTAAATCGCAGATGAGCGTATCCACAATTACTCTATCGAAAGCCCTTTCCGGAGTTTCGGTTATGGTTAATGGGGTCTTAGTGTGTTTAGTCGTTTTAGACTTTTGGCATTTAGGACATTTCTTTATGTACTCTTTTATGTCTGGACATATTTTTCCAGTAATAGGTGGCCAAGGCCACCTTGTATTGGATCATCATGGAATGCAGACAATATAGCTTCTTTATCTTTATTATTTTTTATTACGGTCACAGGGTTGAGTAGCGCTACTCTTAATGATTTCAATATATTATTGCCCATATATTTAAAATTATCAATTAAAACATGTTCAAAGATATTTTCCCACGGTGCCACTTTGAGTGGGCTGCTTTTGTAAATACCGGCCTGCTTTTTAAGCCTTTGGAAGAATTGACCTAAGTCAAGGGTTCCATTAGTATACAAATCGCTAACATCACATCATGCTGTAATTTTCTTTCCGTGCTTAAATAAACACATATAATTATTTACATGCAAGGTCACTACTTTACGTACTTCATTATTATTTATAACTTCATATACGTTGGGCTCTGAATCTTTTTCTATAGATTGCTTATGCAATTCTTTTTGTTCTTTTCCTGCGCAGGATTTTCGGCTACTTTGGTTTCTGGTAGTGACTTTCAGAATATTTAATTGTATGTTTTTCAAGTCTGCGTTGTTATTCTAGAGAGCGCATCGGCTACATAATTATCTTTACCCTTTAGGTACTCTACCGTAAAATTATATTCCTCTAATTTAAGTATCATTCGTGTTAGTTTGGATCTGGGATTTACCATTGAAAATAAGTAAATAAGTGTTCTGTGGTCTGTTTCGACAGTGATATGTCTACCATAAATATATGGTCTGAAGTGTGTCATTGCCGAATGAATAGCTGCTAGTTCTTGTTCTGTAGTGTAGTCCTTTCGTAAAGGATCTTGATGCGTATGCGACTGGAAGCTGAAGTCCATTTTTGTTTTGAGTTAAGACTGCTCCACTTTGCTAGCATCTGTGATTATGCAAAATTCTTTGCTAAAATCTGGGTACTGCAGCAGAGTTGGGTTTATTAATACTGATTTAAAATGTTCAAAGGCATTTTTCTTACATAATCTTGTATTGTAATCTAGTATTCAGCAAAATTCTTTATGAAACGTCTGTAATAGTAATTTTGAATGACGTCGTATTTTTTGTCGTCGGGCAAGATCCCTTTATTTGTGCATTTATGTCCTAGGAAAGTGACTTCATGCATGAAAAATGAACATTTTTCTGGATGTAACTTTTGGTTGTGTTGCCTACATTTCTCGAAATCATCAGTTAAGTTCTTGAGCATATGAGTTTTGGAGCAACCTATGACTATTAAGTCATCCATATAATGAAATGCTTGCGAATGTTCTTCAGACGCTTGAAGTCTAATTGACAGTTGTATCTTTTAATAAAATCGATTCCTAGTATTCCATCAGCTTGAATAGCGAATTACAAATTTACAGTATGAAAATCATGTGTAATTATGTACTTAGAAGTTTGAATTTCAATAGAAGTTAAACCTCTTGATTTGGTAAATTCTTGACTTATACCCTGTATGTTTATGAGTGATTATTTTGAATGTTTCGAAAAATATCGGAATTTTCCTTTAGTATGGATATTTCCGCACCTGTATCTAGTAGAAAAACTAATTCTTTTCCTGTTGCTACATTTATGAAACTAACGAATGTACTTTGACTGAGATTTATAGTGTAAATTTTGGTGTTTTTTTTTTTTTTTTTTTTTGCTTGTTTTGTTTGCTTTTCTCTAGCTTTGTGGGCTTTCGAATATGTTTCTAGTTCATAGAAATTTCGAAAAATATCGGAATTTTCCTTTAATATGGATATTTCTACACCTGTATCTAATAGAAAAACTAATTCTTTTCCTGTTGCTACATTTATGAAACTAACGAATGTACTTTGACTGAGATTTATAGTGTGAACTTTGGTGTTTTTTTCTTTTTTTTCTGTTTGATTTTTTGCTTGTTTTGTTTGCTTTTCTCTAGCTTTGTGGGCTTTCGAATATGTTTCTAGTTCATACAAATTTCTCTTATGTGCTTTTTCTTTGTTTGCGTACAAATTTAGTACCATTTATTTTATAAACCATATGTTTGTTCTTCAATTTTTGTTAATTGTTTTGGACTCGACTTTATTTATTCCATTTGCAGTGGAGTCCACTTGTTTTACATATACTAAACCCATTTTGGGTGTTTTTTCATTGCCTAATATGTTCTTTCTTACGTTAATCGTGTAGTTTAGTTTCATTTGCCATCTAGTTCGGCTCATTTAGTTCAACATTTACATTAAATTTTGGTTTTCTCTTTTTTCTATTATTGTTTTTACATAAAAACCTGCCTAGTTTTTGTATGGTTTTCAGGCCACACGATAAGTTTTTATGATATAAATAAATAAATATGCAGTGCAATTAAAAAAATATGCGCTCTTAGAAGCGCTGTCGGTTCACTGTTCCTTGGTCTTACTTGATGCGTAAGACGGTGCCGGTTCTGGCTGCACAGGCTATACTTCTACGATGGGGCACCGGTGCTGACTGCACAGGTGTACTCGTAAAGGGACATAGTGGTCCCTCGCAGTCGTCTGGGCACTTCTTCTTCAATTTGGTTCTTCCTTTCTTCTGTGGCGGAGGTAATTTGACATTAGCTTTAGCGAGACTCTTAATTGCAGGGTAGGTGGATGTGGGGGTGGCTATGGTCTGATTTTTTTTTCGTGACTCCCGTTGCTTAACGTGCAAACCCACCTCCCGCCCAACCGACCCAGGGGCGCTGCCGTCTATTGTACGGCTCGGAACACGGAGATAGTACCGAAACTACGAAATTAAGTGGTTTAGTAAGACAATTTTAAAGTTAGTAGGATAAGCATTTTTTTTTTCTTTTTTGGCTTTGCTTTTATTTATTAAATCTACTCTTAATTTTGAGACTAACAATAAGTTGACGAATCTTAACATTAAAATTTAACTAACAGTATACTAAGACTGCACTCTCTGAACAATGTCAATGTTGCTATTGCTGGCGTTCCCCCATAACTGGGAGCCGTACATCCATATAGGTTTTAGTACCGAGTTATACAGCATGATTTTATATTCAAGGCTAAGAGGTGACCGGGCGTTGATAAGCCAATGAAGGCTGCTGGCTTTTAGCTTTAGGTGTGTTATTTTGGCTTCAATGTGCCGGCGCCATGTGAGTCTTCTGTCGAGATGTACTCCTAGGTAAGTTACTTCGTTTGCTTGTGGGAGTAGAGTGTTGTTTAACGTAATCGGCGGGCAGTTTTGCCTGTTCAGAGTGAACGTAACGTGTTTGCATTTTAATTCGTTCACTTTAATTCGCCAATCTGATAGCCATTTTTCAACATCGACCATATGACGAGCTAGCTGCGCAGTTGCTTGAATCGGGCATTTAGAACGGCTAAAAATAGCTGTGTCGTCGGCAAACGTAGATGTTGTCAGACGTGTGCTTGTTGGGATGTCTGCTGTGTAGAGGACATACGAGTGTTGGCCCTAGCACGCTACCTTGAGGAACTCCAGCTCCAACAGTGTAATAATCAGATATAGCAATGTTGCACCTCACAACAAATTTTCTGTCATGAAGGTAAGACTCTAAAATCTTGTGTACATTAGACCTTCTAGCCAGACTCTATCAAATGCTTGAGAGACATCTAAAAATATGGCAGTACAGTACTCTCGTTTTTCGAAAGCGTTTCGAATTTCTGATGTTATCCGGTTGACCTGCTCAATTGTTCCATGCTTTTCACGAAACCCAAATTGGTGTGACGGGATTCCTTCCTGGATTCTCAGGTATGTGTTTATCCGAGTCATTAGGCATTTTTCAAAGAGTTTGGATAGGCAAGAGAGTAGGCTTATAGGTCTATATGACGTGGGGATAGTGTGGTCTTTCCCCGGCTTTGCTATCATTATTATAATTGACTTTTTCCATCTCTCACTGGAAAGTGGCCAAGTTTTGCGATGGCAATAAAGAGCTGGGTGAGAGTGCAATCGGCGCAGTATGGGAGCTCAATGATCATTTTCGGAGTTATGAGGTCGCAGCCCGGGGATTTTTTCGGATTCAGTTGTCTTTTGATGATGTTTACGATTTCGTTTGGGCGAAACTCAATCGGCTCATGTTGAGGCTGGGGCTCATATGATAGAGTCGGCAAAGTAAACGCATTTGTGGCAGGATTTGGTTGGAAAACATTTTTAAGGTGGTTGGCAAACGTGCTGGCTCGGTCTGCGTCACTGCGCGCCCAGCCGCCCGTGGAATTTCTAATAGGCATCACGGTTTCTTTCGGTGAGCTCAGAGTTGGGTGAGCTCTCCATAGTGAGTGTTTTGTACAATTAGTTGACAATTGCTCAATGTAGCGGCGGTGGACATATGTTTCTTCTTGCTGTAGAGCTTGAGCAAGTTGACGTGAGGCATGTTTTAAGCATTGCCTAGCAGATGGCGATCTGTGAATTTGCCATGCTCGACGTAAGCGTCGCTTTTCGAGGACGAGCTGTTCAATTTGACTTCTTTTGATTCCATTGTGTGTTTTAGTATGAGGTGTTGAAACTCTAGCTGCAGAGACGAGTACAGATTCCAGTGAATTAACAAAACTGTCTACGTTGGCTTCATCGCTGAGGTGAGGACTTAGCTCAATGTGTGAGCTAATATATATATATATGTGAGGTCAGTTTTAATGGTTTATCCCATGTTCCTGGATGTCGGAGTAGAGTAAAAAGGACAGGCGAGTGATCAGATGAAAGATCCTAGAGGCATTCGGCGCTTATCATGTTTTTAGGAATGTTTTTGGTAATCGCAAAGTCTATTAAATCCGGAAGTTTCTTTGGGTCTGCCGGCCAGTATGTTGGTGTGCCAGAAGAAACATAGTCGAGCTTGTTCTTGGCTTTGATAATTGCATTATAGAACTGCTTTCCTTTTGGAGTCACGAGACGAGATCCCCAGTGTGTGTGCTTGGCATTGTAGTCTCCCGCAGTGTGCTTTACTACCTGGATGGTTTGTTCCATAGAATGAATATCCTCGTAGTTGAAAATTGTATCTGTTTGTAAGATGTGTTTCTGAAAGCAGCATTACGTCGATTTCATTGTCTAGTAAGAATTGCATATATTCGTAGGGAAGTCATTATTTGGATTGTTGTGAAATCAGCATTTGTATTAATAGATTTTGGTTTCGCATCAGATCTTGCATTGTTGTACGCATAAACGACATAAACTCCGTAAGGCTTTGTTGTAGACTGCATATCATAGCTTCAAAGTTACTTTTTGGCTGCTCTGGCGGTTGATGCTGCTGAGCCGTGTTCGGTTCTTGGTATGCTGATTGCGGCAATGAGCTTTTTGAGGCTGGGGTAGACAGTCCTAATTTTAAAGCACTTGCGTATGTAACATTTTTGGCTGAGTTTATGGGTCCAAGTGAGGATCTGGCTGCAGTCGAGAAGAAGACTTCAGGGTTTGACCTGGAGGCTAGCAACTGTTTATTTTGGGTGCGGGCAGTAATTCCCCTCTGGTGGATTCGACTTTTCAGCTCCTTATAAACTGGGCAACCTCTATAGTTAGCAGTGTGATTTCCACCGCAGTTGCCGCACTTTTTTGAGTTGTGGTCATCTTTGCTCGCTGGGCAGTGTGTGGAGTCATGAAGCTCACCACAAACTACACACACAGGGCGCAGTTCACAGTAAGACCTTGTATGGCCAAATTCTTGGCAGTTCGCACATTGTACCGGGCCATTGCGTTTGTGCGGCTCCTCAACCGTAATTCTGCGGTGCAGCAGGAACTGAAGATTGTAAATAGGGTGCACTTCGTATTTCTTTAAGGGCTTAATTTCTGGTTCGAGCTCAACCTTAAAGAGTGGCTGCGGCTTTCTATCCCTGTTAAGGATATTGAAGACTGTCTTAGCGCTAAATCCCTTCTCTTGTAGCGCCCTTGTTATCTCTGCAGGCGATACTTCGGACTCTATGCCCTTAAGTACGACTTGCAGGCCCTTGCTGCTTTTTTGCTGATAAGTATAAAAGTTCTTTTTTTGTCGGTGAGATATTTTGATAATACTCTGTAATTATCTTCAGACTTCGTTTGAACTTTTTTTTCCTGGATGTTGCCCTTTACGAGTGGTATTATGTGAAAATTGTCCTTGCCAATAAGCTCTATAATTTTGTTGACAAGAACGTTGGCACTTTTTTCTCGTAAGTAAATTGGCGGGGGCTTAGTCTTCCTTTTTTCGACTTCAGTAGATTCGGCATCATCCTCATAGTCTGCCAAGATTTTAAAACGGTTTGAGTTAGAGGGCGTTTCTATTGCAGCTATGTTAGCATTGCCACGGGTTATTTTGCGTTGCGAGTTTAGGGGGCTTAACTTCCTTTTGATTTAGATGTAGCGATCCATACCAGTCTGCACAGCCGGCTTAATATTTTCTTTGTTTTTGTTCTCTTTTTCGGGCAGCGCAGGGGCAGAAATATTAATGTTTGCGCTGCTAGCTGATGACGTCGTTAATCGCGCTGTCGTTACATTTGCGGTTGTTGTTGTGTTGCGGTGCTAGTTGCTGCGCTCTTGGGCTGCAGAGACATCGATGGTAGGGAGGGGGGCAAGAACGCGCTCTCTCGCTCTCTACGTTTAGGAATTCGGTCAAGTTTGGGGTAATTGACCGTGTTTGGGAAGAGCTTGCATTACTTTCGGTTGCTTTGAAAGAGAAGTAAGCGTTGTTTCTTTGTACTGAGAGCCGTCTCTCGTCTTGCTCACGTTGACGTTGTGTGCGAACGTCGTTTAAACTCATTGCAGTCGAGGTTGAGTTTGTTAGAATTAGTGTTTTGTTTTATATTAATAAATTAATTAATCAATATAAACATTAGCGATTTTCATCGCTGAAAGCGTCTTTTCGCGTTGTTTTGGTTTACGAAACCAGTCACTGCACTTTTTTGGATATTATTGAATTCTTTATTTTTTTTTCCCGGAGCACAATAAAAATACACGTCTGCATACGGCGACGGTCAATTTACTCAAGTAGGATAAGTATTGGATGTAATGTGGTAGAGGGTATTGTAACTCGAACATAATACCCTAAATGGTTCAGGAAGGGCAAAGTTTGAGCTGCAATGTTCCAAGGATAAGGGAATATAGTTTCTAGTGGGCCTAGCGGGCACATTGATATTTAAGAGACCTACTAGGGCTTGGCTATCAATATCCCCACTAATAAGATTGTTAATAAAAACAACGCCAAGCATTGTCCTACGGTTAGCAAGGTAAGTTTATTAGTAACAGTCTGCTTTTATTGGAGGGAAGATATAAGTTTGCATCCCAATTTTGGCCACGAAGAGCAAATAAGAGAAAGCTTTTTTGGAATGATTCTATACGGTCTTGGTGGACCGCGTACTAGGGGTTCCAGACGCAAGATCCATACTCTAAGATCGGACGAACGAGAGAGACAAATAAAGTTTTGGTTACGTAAGTGTCATTAAATTCTTTCGGCCATCTTTTTATAAAACCTAACACACCTCTGGCTTTGTTAACCATGGAAAATATGTGGTCGGAAAATGTAAGTTTGGCATCCAATAGGTCTACCAGCTTAATTCTATCTAGGCTTACACTACAAAGTGTACAAGTGGATATTAACGGCTTAGAGCGACTGAAGGTCATTACTTTACACTTAGAGCCGTTAAGATTTAGTAAGTTTGCAGAGCACCAAAATTGAAAGTTGTTTAGGTCGGATTGTAGTTTTCTCTGGTAGCACGCATATTTATATTGAATACAAAATTTCACATCATCTGCGTACATTAAAATAAAAGAATTTGTTAAAGCGATTTAAAGGTCATTTATGAATAATGTGAAAAATAGCGGGCCTAAATGGCTTCCCTGAGGGACACCGGATGAATAAAAGTTAAAGTTCCTTTCACTTAGTAAATTCGAGTTCGGCATGTCGTTTTACCGAGTCGTTCCAATTTAATTTACTTCCGCTATTTAGTAGCTTCAGTAATTCATCCTTTCTGGCTTTTAATCCTCACTAATACTCACTGCGATCTTTATTTTTCTTCGTTGGCTGCTGCTATTTTTTCCATTGTTGAGTGATCCTTCGTTTTCCCTCTTGCGGTCCTTCGATGTCCTCGTAGAGTACCCATAGATGGTGCACCCTTCGATGTCCGCTCTTCTTCTCTTAGATCCGTAACTTCGTTCGATGTCGGCTCTTCGGTGTCTGTCACGGTCGCCATGTAATATTCGCCTAGTTTTTCCAGAAATACCAGGATCCCATCCAGTGGCAATCAAAACACTGAGTGGGTGTATTCTTTTTGTATATATTTCTTTATTATTTTTTTGATCTCTTAGTTGGAGCAGCCGTTGTTGCTGCTCCAAGCTCCCAACAGGTTCTCCTCCTTTACAATATTTTTAGGAGTCGGGAAGTCTAAAGTCCCGTAGCTGCGCTGCCAACAGCGACAGCTGAGAGAAGGTTATATATTCTTAAGTATATAGCTATGATCGCTTAAGCGGAGGTATATGCACATATAAGAAGTCTGCTCCTATTACATTTATGCTGCATATGCAGTTTCGGCGTGCGGCTAAGGCACAGCGAGCGTTTGGAAGTTCGGCCGCTTAAGGTTTATGACCGAGAACTCGGAATACGTAAACACTGCGACAAAGTGTTACAGTGTGTGCCCCTTTTAGTACTCTTGGTACAGTGGGTGCTCGATATTTATATTTATATATGTGTGCATATTACATCTCCCTCCTTTTGAAAAATAACGTAATATAATGGAGTTACTTTCTAATATAAATTTTACATACTTTAAGACATAATATTATTTATAGCAATAAGATTACATTTTTTGTGTCTTCTTTTGTTTTAGTTTTACTCTTTTTTTTGTGTTATCTTAGGTATGTTTTTTTATATTATGTATGATTATTTTTTATATGTACTTATCTTTATATTTATATGTATTTTTTTTATTTTTATATGTATATATATTTTTATTTTGTTTTTTTAATTGATGTATGAATTCTTATGTATTATTTTTTATATGTCTATATATTTTTTTTGTTTTTTTATATGTATGTACTTTTTTATTTTTTTATGTATATATTTTTTTTTTTTTTTTATATGTATGTATACTTATATTATATATTATTTTTAAAATAAAAAAATAAAAAATTTTTTTTTATTATATAAATATATTATTAAAAAAAAAAAATATTTATAAAATTAAAAGTTTTAATCTATCTTTATGTACTAGTTGTTTTATATTTTTATTATTTGATATTGTTATGTTATCTCTATCTCCTATTTGTTCTACCTTATAAGGGCCTGCATATTTAAAATTTAGCTTATGTCCTATTTCATAATAATACCTGATCTCCTATTTTTAAATCAAAATCTAAACTAGTTTTGTCGTAAATAATTTTTTGTTTTAGTTTATGAGCTTCTAGCATTAGTCCAGCTCTCTTAAATGCCTGTTCTAATCTAAATTTTGAATCCTTACCATAATCATCTTTATTATAAATTTGACGTTTTACCAAAAACTAGCTCATATAGATAATAGTCGTGTGCCATAGATGGAGTCGTATTAAAACAATAGGCGAAGTATTGTAGCCATACATCCCAATCCGTTTTATCAACTGAGATGGCTTCGCTCCACGGTACCTACAGTCTGGTGGTGATGTGCAGTCGAGGTTGTGTTTTCAATATTTAAATTTTTGCATAGATCTTCAATAATTGAACTTTTATATTCCGTTCCCATGTCCGTAATAAACGTCTTCATTGGACCGTACTTTAGAATAAAATTTTCAAATATAGCTTTTGCTACTGTATTTGCACTTTTATTTGGTATCGGTATAGCTACTAAGTATTTAGTTAAATCGCAGATGAGCGTATCCACAATTACTCTATCGAAAGCCCTTTCCGGAGTTTCGGTTATGGTTAATGGGGTCTTAGTGTGTTTAGTCGTTTTAGACTTTTGGCATTTAGGACATTTCTTTATGTACTCTTTTATGTCTGGACATATTTTTCCAGTAATAGGTGGCCAAGGCCACCTTGTATTGGATCATCATGGAATGCAGACAATATAGCTTCTTTATCTTTATTATTTTTTATTACGGTCACAGGGTTGAGTAGCGCTACTCTTAATGATTTCAATATATAATTGCCCATATATTTAAAATTATCAATTAAAACATGTTCGTTCAAAGATATTTTCCCACGGTGCCACTTTGAGTGGGCTGATTTTGTAAATACCGGCCTGCTTTTTAAGCCTTTGGAAGAATTGACCTAAGTCAAGGGTTCCATTAGTATACAAATCGCTAACATCACATCTTGCTGTAATTTTCTTTCCGTGCTTAAATAAACACATATAATTATTTACATGCAAGGTCACTACTTTACGTACTTCATCATTATTTATGACTTCATATACGTTGGGCTCTGAATCTTTTTCTATAGATTGCTTATGCAATTCTTTTTGTTCTTTTCCTGCGCAGGATTTTCGTCTACTTTGGTTTCTGGTAGTGACTTTCAGAATATTTAATTGTATGTTTTTCAAGTCTGCGATTGTTATTCTAGAGAGCGCATCGGCTACATAATTATCTTTACCCTTTAGGTACTCTACCGTAAAATTATATTCCTCTAATTTAAGTCTCATTCGTGTTAGTTTGGATCTGGGATTTACCATTGAAAATAAGTAAATAAGTGTTCTGTGGTCTGTTTCGACAGTGATATGTCTACCATAAATATATGGTCTGAAGTGTTATTGCGGAATGAATAGCTGCTAGTTCTTGTTCTGTAGTGTAGTCCTTTCGTAAAGGATCTTGATGCGTATGCGACTGGAAGCTGAAGTCCATTTTTGTTTTGAGTTAGGACTGCTCCACTTTGCTAGCATCTGTGATTATGCAAAATTCTTTGCTAAAATCTGGGTATTGCAGCAGAGTTGGGTTTATTAATGCTGATTTAAAATGTTCAAAGGCATTTTTCTTACATAATCTTGTATTGTAATCTAGTATTCAGCAAAATTCTTTATGCAACGTCTGTAATAATTGCAAAATGCAATGAATCTTCTAGCGCTGTTCGCATCATGTGGGACTGGGTAATTTTAAATGACGTCGTATTTTTGTCGTCGGGCAAGATCCTTTTATTTGTGCATTTATGTCCTAGGAAAGTGACTTCATGCATGAAAAATGAACATTTTTCTAGATGTAACTTTTGGTTGTGTTGCCTACATTTCTTTCATTTCATCAGTTAAGTTCTTGAGCATATGAGTTTTGGAGCAACCTATGACTATTAAGTCATCCATATAATGAAATGCTTGCGAATGTTCTTCAGACGGCTTGAAGTCTAATTGACAGTTGTATCTTATAATAAAATCGATATTTGGATTGTTGTGAAATCAGCATTTGTATTAATAGATTTTGGTTTCGCATCAGATCTTGCATTGTTGTACGCATAAACGACATAAACTCCGTAAGGTTTTGTTGTAGACTGCATATCATAGCTTCAAAGTTACTTTTTGGCTGCTCTGGCGGTTGATGCTGCTGAGCCGTGTTCGGTTCTTGGTATGCTGATTGCGGCAATGAGCTTTTTGAGGCTGGGGTAGACAGTCCTAATTTTAAAGCACTTGCGTATGTAACATTTTTGGCTGAGTTTATGGGTCCAAGTGAGGATCTGGCTGCAGTCGAGAAGAAGACTTCAGGGTTTGACCTGGAGGCTAGCAACTGTTTATTTTGGGTGCGGGCAGTAATTCCCCTCTGGTGGATTCGACTTTTCAGCTCCTTATAAACTGAGCAACCTCTATAGTTAGCAGTGTGATTTCCACCGCAGTTGCCGCACTTTTTTGAGTTGTGGTCATCTTTGCTCGCTGGGCAGTGTGTGGAGTCATGAAGCTCACCACAAACTACACACACAGGGCGCAGTTCACAGTAAGACCTTGTATGGCCAAATTCTTGGCAGTTCGCACATTGTACCGGGCCATTGCGTTTGTGCGGCTCCTCAACCGTAATTCTGCGGTGCAGCAGGAACTGAAGATTGTAAATAGGGTGCACTTCGTATTTAATTAATTCACTTAATTTCTGGTTCGAGCTCAACCTTAAAGAGTGGCTGCGGCTTTCTATCCCTGTTAAGGATATTGAAGACTGTCTTAGCGCTAAATCCCTTCTCTTGTAGCGCCCTTGTTATCTCTGCAGGCGATACTTCGGACTCTATGCCCTTAAGTACGACTTGCAGGCCCTTGCTGCTTTTTTGCTGATAAGTATAAAAGTTCTTTTTTTGTCGGTGAGATATTTTGATAATACTCTGTAATTATCTTCAGACTTCGTTTGAACTTTTTTTTCCTGGATGTTGCCCTTTACGAGTGGTATTATGTGAAAATTGTCCTTGCCAATAAGCTCTATAATTTTGTTGACAAGAACGTTGGAACTTTTTTCTCGTAAGTAAATTGGCGGGGGCTTAGTCTTCCTTTTTTCGACTTCAGTAGATTCGGCATCATCCTCATAGTCTGCCAAGATTTTAAAACGGTTTGAGTTAGAGGGCGTTTCTATTGCAGCTATGTTAGCATTGCCACGGGTTATTTTGCGTTGCGAGTTTAGGGGGCTTAACTTCCTTTTGATTTGGATGTAGCGATCCATACCAGTCTGCACAGCCGGCTTAATATTTTCTTTGTTTTTGTTCTCTTTTTCGGGCAGCGCAGGGGCAGAAATATTAATGTTTGCGCTGCTAGCTGATGACGTCGTTAATCGCGCTGTCGTTACAGTTGCGGTTGTTGTTGTTGTTATGGTTGACGTTGTCAGAGAAATTGCGGTGCTAGTTGCTGCGCTCTTGGGCTGCAGAGACATCGATGGTAGCGAGGGGGAGCAAGAACGCGCTCTCTCGCTCTCTACGTTTAGGAATTCGGTCAAGTTTGGGGTAATTTACCGTGTTTGGGAAGAGCTTGCATTACTTTCGGTTGCTTTGAAAGAGAAGTAAGCGTTGTTTCTTTGTACTGAGAGCCGTCTCTCGTCTTGCTCACGTTGACGTTGTGTGCGAACGTCGTTTAAACTCATTGCAGTCGAGGTTGAGTTTGTTAGAATTAGTGTTTTGTTGTATATTAATAAATTAATTAATCAATATAAACATTAGCGATTTTCATCGCTGAAAGCGTCTTTTCGCGTTGTTTTGGTTTACGAAACCAGTCACTGCACTTTTTTGGATATTATTGAATTCTTTATTTTTTTTCCCGGAGCACAATAAAAATACACGTCTGCATACGGCAACGGTCAATTTACTCAAGTAGGATAAGTATTGGATGTAATGTGGAAGAGGGTATTGTAACTCGAACATAATACCCTAAATGGTTCAGGAAGGGCAAAGTTTGAGCTGCAATGTTCCAAGGATAAGGGAATATAGTTTCTAGTGGGCCTAGCGGGCACATTGATATTTAAGAGACCTACTAGGGCTTGGCTATCAATATCCCCACTAATAAGATTGTTAATAAAAACAACGCCAAGCATTGTCCTACGGTTAGCAAGGGTCGGTAAGTTTATTAGTAACAGTCTGCTTTTATTGGAGGGAAGATATAAGTTTGCATCCCAATTTTGGCCACGAAGAGCAAATAAGAGAAAGCTTTTTTGGAATGATTCTATACGGTCTTGGTGGACCGCGTACTAGGGGTTCCAGACGCAAGATCCATACTCTAAGATCGGACGAACGAGAGAGACAAATAAAGTTTTGGTTACGTAAGGGTCATTAAATTCTTTCGGCCATCTTTTTATAAAACCTAACACACCTCTGGCTTTGTTAACCATGGAAAATATGTGGTCGGAAAATGTAAGTTTGGCATCCAATAGGTCTACTAGCTTAATTCTATCTAGGCTTACTCGACAAAGTGTACAAGTCGATATTAACGGCTTAGAGCGACTGAAGGTCATTACTTTACACTTAGAGCCGTTAAGATTTAGTAAGTTTGCAGAGCACCAAAATTGAAAGTTGTTTAGGTCGGATTGTAGTTTTCTCTGTTAGCACGCATATTTATATTGAATACAAAATTTCACATCATCTGCGTACATTAAAATAAAAGAATTTGTTAAAGCGATTTAAAGGTCATTTATGAATAATGTGAAAAATAGCGGGCCTAAATGGCTTCCCTGAGGGACACCGGATGAATAAAAGTTAAAGTTCCTTTCACTTAGTAAATTCGAGTTCGGCATGTCGTTTTACCGAGTCGTTCCAATTTAATTTACTTCCGCTATTTAGTAGCTTCAGTAATTCATCCTTTCTGGCTTTTAATCCTCACTAATACTCACTGCGATCTTTATTTTTCTTCGTTGGCTGCTGCTATTTTTTCCGTTGTTGAGTGATCCTTCGTTTTCCCTCTTGCGGTCCTTCGATGTCCTCGTAGAGTACCCATAGATGGTGCACCCTTCGATGTCCGCTCTTCTTCTCTTAGATCCGTAACTTCGGGAAAAGGTTTGGTTCTAAAGCGTTCGATGTCGGCTCTTCGGTGTCTGTCACGGTCGCCATGTAATATTCGCCTAGTTTTTCCAGAAATACCAGGATCCCATCCAGTGGCAATCAAAACACTGAGTGGGTGTATTCTTTTTGTATATATTTCTTTATTATTTTTTTGATCTCTTAGTTGGAGCAGCCGTTGTTGCTGCTCCAAGCTCCCAACAGGTTCTTCTCCTTTACAATATTTTTAGGAGTCGGGAAGTCTAAAGTCCCGTAGCTGCACTGCCAACAGCGACAGCTGAGAGAAGGTTATATATTCTTAAGTATATAGCTATGATCGCTTAAGCGGAGGTATATGCACATATAAGAAGTCTGCTCCTATTACATTTATACTGCATATGCAGTTTCGGCGTGCGGCTAAGGCACAGCGAGCGTTTGGAAGTTCGGCCGCTTAAGGTTTATGACCGAGACCTCGAATTACGTAAACACTGCGACAAAGTGTAACAGTGTGTGCCCCTTTTTAGTACTCTTGGTACAGTGGCTGCTTGATATATATATTTATATAATATATGTGTGCATATTACAGTATACCCTTTTACTCTACGAGAAACGGGTATAAAGATACCTGTCAAGCACTAAAGAATGCTCAAGAAAGACAGGAAAATTTCAATAAGCAAGTTAATATTAGACTTAATAATATTTAAATGGCTCCTTCGTAGTACGCAACAATAATTGTACCGTATGGATAAACGGGAAAACAAATGCGGTAAGCCCTGACCAGTTAATATCTAGAATATTCCCTCCTCTGTCCATGCCCGGCCATAACTGGTGCCGGAACAGCTCCTCTGCTACGAGGAAAACCCTTGCACTACATTTTTGTCACTTTTTCGTGAATACGTACTTGAATAAAACGCAAATAAGAAAAATTGAAACGGTTAACTAAGCGAGTGCAAAAATTGCCTATGCTACGACTCAATCAGTGTTAAAACAAGATGAACATACTGTCAATACAAAAAGTTTCCAATGTGCACTTTAATAAAAATAATATAATTATTATGCACTGCGGCAGTTGCCTGTGGCACGTCTGCGAGTGAATCAATGTCATTTTATATAAACAACCTGAGATAGCCGCTGCGGCAATTAAATTGCTAGCGGCAATTAAGTTGCGAGCGGCAAACAAGATAACAAAGAAACTAATCTGTTATAAACGTTAATAGGTGTGGAATGCAGAAAAATTTCGATAAACAAGTTATTATTAGACTTAATAATATTACGAACCATATAAATAGCGAACAAATCAAAATACAACAAGTTTTAGACACAGCACAAAACACAATTTTCATATAACTTAGAGAAGATAGAGAAAACATTTTTACACATCAATACATTAATCGCATAAATTTTTACATCCACACCCTGAGAGAACGCAATAATAATATAGCCGAGAGCCTTTGGGCTTAATCCCAAAATACTTGTTTAACAAGCAAGAAATAAGTACTTTACAAAATATGTTAAACACCCAAAACATTATCTTAAAATTAGATGGAGACATCTATAATATATTTACACCATCTTGTTATAATTTCAATAACAACCTATTGTTTAACGTTAAGATACCAATTTTCGATACAAAGATTTATAAGTTCACCCAAACCATACTCCTACCAGTAAGCAACTCACATTTTATCATTTCCCCCGAAGTTTTTCCTCTGAAACGAGGAAAACCCTGACACTAAATTTTTGAAACTTTTAAGTGAATACGTACTTGAATAAAACGCAAATAAGAAAAATCGAAACGGTTAATTACATACTGCAGCGGCTTGCTGATGGCATATGCGAGAGTGCAAAAATTGCCTATGCTACAATTCAATCAGTGCTAAAACAAGATGAACATACTGTCAATACAAATGTGCACTTTAATAAAAAATAATATTATATAATGATTATGCACTGCGGCAGTTGCCTATGTCTGCGAGTGTAACAATTTCATTTTATATAAACAACCTGAGATAACCGCTGCGGCAATTAAATTGCGAGCGGCAAACAAAATAACAAAGAAACTAAAAAAATGGTGTGTGGAACGGAACAATATGTACCACCGCGCCCAGTGCCAGAAAGTACATTAAATCCAAAAAAAACCAAAAGTACTCATAAATACTTAAATAGGCTTGCAAAAATATTTTTTTTTCAATACACATGCAATATTACATGCAAATTCGATTTTTAGAAACTGTTGTTTTTATTCGCGGGTATCGAAGCTGATGCCACAATTCTAGAAGTGTTGGCTCTGAGAGCGAGAACGCAACCGTCGAGTGTGGACCGGTTGAAGAGTGTGGCACTTCAGTCTTAGCTCTTGCCACGATCACTTCGCTTGGCAGAAAATTCCTATTCCAGTTCAAAAAGTAAACAATACAAACAAATAAATTCAAAGGTTCAGGGAAACTAAAGAAAAAGAGAAAATTGTAAACTGCGAAAATAAAAGAAAATGAAAAATAAATCATAAAATATTGCAAAATTAAAGAAAAATAAAAAATGTGTCGTTGTGCGTGTAAAATTAAAACTCCTTGCGAAACACAGTTACCCGCTGCGGTGGGGGTGCTGTTTAAAACTCGCATTGCCCACGGGTGCAAAACATTGTGAATAACTTAGTACCTGCCGCGGCGATTTGTCTACGTTCCCTGTGGAGCGGCATATTATTATATTATATTATACTGAAATAATAAAAATGAAGCAATAGTCCATAGCAATGGGTAGCTCACTCGCGAGCGTAAAATTGCGGTTTTAACGAAATAAACAAAGATTATCGCTACGGCAATTAATTTGCGAGTGGAAAAACTATAAACATGTTTTGAAGATACAAAAAATTAATAAAAAATATGTAAACCTTATTGTGTAAGTGGAAAAGCTTACGGATGTGGAATGCATTCAAAACAAGCTGCCCAGTTAACCGTACCCTAGAAGGTACGCCAAAACGGACAAATACGGCCCCGTGCCGATAAACACGGTTAGACAAAAGTATAAAAAACCGAAATTTATAAACAACGTTGAAAAGAGAAAAAACATTTTTAAAAAACGCCCTCCTCTGCCAACGTTATTAATAAATTAGAGTCAAAGAATATTGTATTATATTGGGTACATATACTTTTAATAATCATTGTTGTCGTAATGTGCGCAAATTTCTTTTATAAAATATATAAGCCGCACAATAAATGTTTAAAGGAAAAATATTTGAGCAGGGCAAACGATCTCGATAAGATCTAAATTTGTGACATTGCTTAAATATATTATATGTATATATGAGAGTGAAAAATAAATAAATCGCACATAACGTCCAACATACTCTGCCGCATCCTCCTCAATCCCATTGCAGATTTGTGGGAAGGAGTTGGACAGGCGCGTTAAAAAACGCGCGATAAAAACAAAGTCCTGGCTGAAGGTGGCTCTAATAGAGAAAGCGGCAGAATATTGGGGCAGAAACAACCCAAAATTTCGTTTCTTCGACGGTTGGAGGCCTTTATAAAACAAAATGGCTTACCCACAAAAAATTAATTTGAGTTATTTTTATTTATTTTTAAGTTTTTCAATAAGTGTGCCAATAATTTTGTTCAGGCAAATTCACCTCCTATTTATGTTTTTTAATTTTTGAAAATCAACCATTGAAGGTAAAAAGTTGAAATAAATTTTGTCGTGTTATGTTTTTATAATATTATATGTATAAATTTTTGTTTATTTAAATATATTCATTTTAAGGGGAGAAATCGTGCCTTAAAGTTCATGAAGCCTTCTGTGCCAATAATTTAGTTCGTCACTGTATATGAGAGTGAAAATATATAAATCCAAGAATTATAAGAGCCCTCATACCCAAGTACAAGAAATTCAAGGCCAAGTACAAAAATTAATAGACGATAGAATAGTCAAACCATCAGTCTCAGCATATAATAACTCTTACTAGTCCCAAAGAAGTTTCTTCCGGACTCTGAAAAGAAAAAATGGCGATTAGTAATTGACTATTTTGAAATTAATAAGAAGCTATTGTCCGACAAATTCCCACTACCTAGAATTGATGATAATTTATATCAACTAGGTAGAGCAAAATATTTTTTATGCCTAGACGTAATGTCTGGCTTCCACCAAATATAACTTAAAAAAAGGAAAAAAAAATTACGCATGTATTACGATCTATTTGTTGTGTTCTCTTTTAACTTTCAATACGAACTAACTTGCTGCTCGCAGGCCTCTATGTTTCAGAGAGCACATCCTCTCTCGAGAGAGCAGAAGTGTGACCAGCGCTTACAATATAATATAATAATCTAAATTGATATACATAATTAATACCCAGCCTGTTACAACTCGGCCGTCCTGTCACTGAGATATCCCAATATCTCTGATGAAATGTTTAAATGGAAGTCCTGCCAGGATGAAATGTTTAAATGGCAGGATCGCCATGAAATGTTTAAAACACACTTGTTGTACTTTGTTTATTAATTTATTTCAGGGAGCAGCAGTGGTGCCGCTCCCAGACTTGAATTGATTGTGTTTTTACAATATTCTTTTAAGTCTAATTAAGTCTAAGTCTCGTTGCTGCGCTGCTCGCAGGCGGCGACAGAGAGACGGCTATCTATGTACTTATGTATATATACATATGCCCTCTTATGTGAGGAGCGCGAGGGGTATGCACATGCGGTCCGTTCGTGCAATTATGCCAACGCTAGCACTTTCTGCGAGTGGCCTAAGCCATAGCGATCGGTTCATATTTCGGCCACTTGGGGTCTATGACCGGGACCATGAATTATGTAAACACTGCAACAAAGTGTTACAGTGCTTACCCTTTAAGAACTCGGTACAGTGAGTATTCAATATTAGTACATACTACACTGACATTATTGTCTTACAATATAAACATTGAAGCTTAAGATTTATACAATTGTTTTTCTTAGAGTCTATTATATTTACAATTTATCACAGTAGTTAATTTTCTGTTTTATCCAATGCCGAATATTTCTAGCACTCCACACGCCTTTGTATGGATTCCGAGATAACTGAAACCCTTCGATGTCTTTGAGTAAATATCTGTCATTCTTTAGAAATTTCTCAATGCAATAAGGGCCTTTAGTTTTGTGAATTCGTTTTCTCGCTACACCTGCAGTACTTTCAAAGTTCTTAACTACAACATAATAGCCTTCTCTAAATTCCGTTGCGGTTTTCCCTTTTGCATTATAGTAGGCTTCATTTCTTAATTGCGACCGTGCTTTGGTTTCTTCAGCTTCTTTCCTAATATCTTTTAACATTTTCTTCATTACTGTCCTCAACTAATCTTCCTCTTAACTCATCACAAACTTCTCCTCTTTGAGTTATGCCAAATAAAATTTACTAGGTCTCTGTTTTATGCTACTATGAATTGTGTTATTCATTGAAAATTCTACTGTTTCAATGATCCTATCCCAATGTAAACCCTTTTCCGGTTCCGTCAATTTTGCTATCATCGGGCCTAAATTTCTATTAATTCGTTCAACTTGGCCATTTGTCTGAGGCGACCCCGTCCCAATTTTGATGTGTTTAATTCTGTTTTCCTCCATAAATTTTTCAAATTCTGCTGACGTAAAGAAACTTCCACGATCTGAAATCACACATTTAAGTCTACTGTACGCTCGAAAATAATCAACTAATGCATTGACTGCTTCCTTAGAATTCGTCGTTTTGGTCGTATACAGCCTAACAAATTTTGTGAATGCATTTACAACAGTAAATATAGGTTTCTTTAATCTACTGTTGTCCACAGCCCCATAATGATCTATGTGAATGATTTCGAAAGGCTTATTGCCTTTGGGGATACTATGCAAGTATCCATATCCTTTGCCCACTTTCGGGGAATAAGCTATACATTTCAAACAATTTTGAATATGTTCGGACACTTTCTCCTTCATGTTCGGAAACCAGTAACTGTTGCTAATAGCGTCTAAGATTTTGACCCTTCCAATGTGACCTAATTCATCATGATACTTCTAAAGCACATGTTCCTCCATTCGATTCGGCACATAAAATAAAAGTCTGTTATCATTACTCTTTCTATATATTACTCCATTCCTCCATTCGCTTCTATGACCATTATGTCGTTGCACCGACTAAGTGCATCTGCGTGTTGCATTTGCTTACCTGCTCTATGGTTCAAATCGTAATCAAATTATTGAAGCTAGAGAGCCCACCTCGCTATTCTAGGATTCAAATCAATCTTATTCAATGTCAAAGTGAGAGAGTTACAATCCGTAACAATTTGGAATCGCTTGCCCTGCAAATATATCCTAAATCTTCTCAAAGCGTATCTTATCATACGTATACTCGTATGATGGCTAAAGTTTCCAACTCAAAACTGTGACATTTTGCTTCTGTTGTCGTTGACCTCTTCGAAAAGTAGAAAATCGGATGCAACTTACTGACTGTCTTCTTTTGAAGAAGTACAGCTCCAAGCCCTAACGCACTTGCATCACATTGCAATTCAATGTCATCTATATGGTCGTAAATAGCCAAAACTGGCTCTTCCATTAGTTTAGTTTTCAAACTCTCAAAACAATTTAACTCTCCCTCTTCAAACCTAAACACCCTATCTTTTTCCAACAAATCATATAACGGTTTAGCTATGATCGAAAAATCCTTGATAAATCGATGAAAATAAGAACATAAACCTAAAAAACTTTAAACCGCTTGTTGTTTATTGGAAATCGGAAAATTGTATTGCTTTTAACCCTCTATCATCAGCTTTTATTCCATCCCGCAGTCCCAACAGAACATGACTCGCGGGTGTCGGCATTCCGTGGCGTAATGGCCCGCCCGGTCGCAGTTTCGGCAGGTGGTGCTGGGGTCGATTGACCTGGTGGGCGTGGCCCTTTTTTTAGGGTTTCCCCCGCCGTCCCGGTTAGCGGCTTCGTTGGTCGCGCTCCTAGGGTGTGGCACCTGCGGTGTGGGGGCAGGGTTCGCTCTGGGTCGTGCGACTCTGCTATGGGATGGATACTCGGCGTATGGGCTCACCGATGGGTATCTATGGACGTTTCGGCCTCCGCGACTGCGGGCAACTTCGAAGTTGACCAGCAAGTGTGTGAGTTTAGTCAGCGTTTTGAAATCCTGGCGCCGGGTGAACATCTGGTATTCGGGCAGCATGTTCTCTTAGACCCGTTCCAATTCCTGTTCCGGTGAGAATCCGGCGCGGTGCATCTGGAGGCGGAGGTCTACCAGGTACTCCTTGAACAGCTCATTCACTTTCTGAAAGTGTGAATGGATCTCGTCGTCGAGGCGTTGGTAGTAGGAAGAAGTCCAAAAATTCCCGACGAACTTCGGTCCAGGTCCGTCCCTGCAGATCACTGGTTCGGAACCTATTCTCCGCCCGGCCAGTCAAGAGGACGATGATAGCGTGTGACAGATACTCACGGTCAATCCGGTGGGTATCCGCACGTTCTTCGATATGTTCTATGAAACTGAGCGGGTCAGAGGTGCTGTCGAAGGACAGTCCCCATTTGGTCACTTTGTCAATCAACATCGAACAGATGCCGGCATCGTAGTGGGGCGCACCTGTGCGTACTGTGCCCTCTGATTTTCCTCGCGTCCCTGGGGACGGGGAAGTGCTGCGTGGTATGGTCAGTGTGTGGCTACTGCTTGGTCCCTTTTCGTGGGAGGGCGGTACTTGCGTTCCATTTCCCCGATCCGGATCAGGGTATCTTCGGAGTGTTCCGTTTGCCTGGCGAACGCGTACTGTCGGGTCCGCTACTCGTCGACCGTACCGTTTTGTTCGAGGCCGAGCTCGAGAAAATAGCCTCGAGTCCGCGCTTCTTCCTGTAGGAAATCCAGGAGACTCCCATGTAGTTGTTGATGTGTGTCCTGGCTGATGTGCAGGAGCGGCGAGGCGTTGGTTTTCCTTGAAGGATGTGTAAGTTAACTAAGTCAACCGGGCGACGGCAATGACCGACTGTCCGAGAGTTCGCTCCGGCCAAATTGCTGACACAGCGTCTGGCCGGAAGCCCGTGCATAGCCGGCAAGCACTACCCATTGGAGTGGCCGCTATGATTCTCTTTTCATGTTAGCTTTAAGTTCAGTTCATTTCAAAGTTTCAATAAAGACAGAGCCATCGCTCTCGTATATGAATTCCGGCACCGCCGATACACAGAAAATTACTTTTATTATTATTGGTTGTTGAGCCTTAAGGGCCAATGATAACGGAGGTAGTTCCTCCCTACGTAACATTCAACAAGTGAAAGAAGTCTGCTAGGCGCACCTGCCTGGAGCGCTTCACAACCCCTAAAGAAGGAAGGAAGAACACTAGGTCGACCGGCCTGGCTCACCCCCTCCCGCTGACGACATAACGAAAGTTACCAGTTCCGGATCAGGGTATCTTCTAATTGGCGACCACGTTAAAATTACCCATCTAAGTCGGGGAAATCATGTAAGTGAGCACTTCTGTTCCAAAAATTTTCCGGCATCTGCATTAGTAAAATATTTCAATACGCTATATTTTCTATATTAAAGTTTCGTGCTAACATTTTTATAAATAAACGTACTCACTAATTGTTTGACAATTTTATTGGTGTAATCACAAGTGATATTATTTATGTTTTTCATTGTTTGCATTTTTTAAATCTTTCAATAAATATCTTGGTGCCGAATATTATCACCAATATAACTACCAGACCACATATTTAATAGCCAGCCTAGACGCAAAGGCGCCGCTGGAATATAAATTTATTAATTGTACATTTAATTTACCCTTTATATGTAGTCGTCTTTTTGCTTACGCCTAAATTCTTTGTGTTAGCTTCGCAACAATCTTGGGTTTGTTTTCGTTTCCATCGCTTACCCACCCCACTACGACACTCGAACTCGACACCGCGACGTTTGTATTCCGATTTTGTTAACTCGCCTTTTTTTTGTCTTTCGAAACGGCAACTTAGTCACCACGATTCTTTGCTGTGACGATTTCTGTTGTTTATATTTCTGAGTGCCATAGCAGAGACCGAGTCCCCGCAACCCCCTTCCCTTGGTTAACTAAGTCAACCGGGCGACGGCAATGACCGACTGTCCGAGAGTTCGCTCCGGCCAAATTGCTGACACAGCGTCTGGCCGGAAGCCCGTGCATAGCCGGCAAGCACTACCCATTGGAGTGGCCGCTATGATTCTCTTTTCATGTTAGCTTTAAGTTCAGTTCATTTCAAAGTTTCAATAAAGACAGAGCCATCGCTCTCGTATATGAATTCCGGCACCGCCGATACACAGAAAATTACTTTTATTATTATTGGTTGTTGAGCCTTAAGGGCCAGCGATAACGGAGGTAGTTCCTCCCTACGTAACACTCAACAAGTGAAAGAAGTCTGCTAGGCGCACCTGCCTGGAGCGCTTCGCAACCCCTAAAGAAGGAAGGAAGAACACTAGGTCGACCGGCCTGGCTCACCCCCTCCCGCTGACGACATAACGAAAGTTACCAGCTATCTTCTAATTGGCGCCCACGTTAAAATTACCCATCTAAGTCGGGGAAATCATGTAAGTGAGCACTTCTGTTCCAAAAATTTTCCGGCATCTGCATTAGTAAAATATTTCAATACGCTATATTTTCTGCAGCTCTATATTAAAGTTTCGTGCTAACATTTTTATAAATAAACGTACTCACTAATTGTTTGACAATTTTATTGGTGTAATCACAAGTGATATTATTTATGTTTTTCATTGTTTGCATTTTTTAAATCTTTCAATAAATATCTTGGTGCCGAATATTAGCACCAATATAACTACCAGACCACATATTTAATAGCCAGCCTAGACGCAAAGGCGCCGCTGGAATATAAATTTATTAATTGTACATTTAATTTACCCTTTATATGTAGTCGTCTTTTTGCTTACGCCTAAATTCTTTGTGTTAGCTTCGCAACAATCTTGGGTTTGTTTTCGTTTCCATCGCTTACCCACCCCACTACGACACTCGAACTCGACACCGCGACGTTTGTATTCCGATTTTGTTAACTCGCCTTTTTTTTGTCTTTCGGAACGGCAACTTAGCCCAGTCCCCGCAACCCCCTTCCCCTTGTCATTGCTCAGCAAGACATCGGTTCAATTTTTCAACGAGCCCTCGGCCATCGTTACCAAGCGGCATCTCAGCCCCCGCGGACCCCCCGCCATGCCCACGGACAAGTCCGCTTGAGCATGCATTAAATCGCTGGGCCGAGTTAGCTTGCTCAGCTCTATATGAGCAACCCATTCCAACAATACAGGAACAACAAGCAGATCCCCAGCGACTCTGAATCTGAAACCGAAGGGCCGGCAAGAACTTCTACACCGAAAAGTGTAAACGTCGGCACTCCCTCGGCCAGAAGCATGGCATTCAACCCAGACCAAATAAAAGCGGTAGTGGAGGCTGCCGTCAATCATGCCCTACAAGAAGCGGCCATTGACAGCCAGCGCAGGGAAAATGAGTTGCGCCAGACTATTCAACAGCTGGCCAACCAAGTGGCGGCAATACAAGTCGCACCCGCCCCAACAGTAGCTCCTCAGATTAAGGTTTACACACCCATAGATATTAATAACACCGTCGTTTGTAATGAACCACTAGACGCCGTCAAATGCCTGCCCGAATTTTCGGGTGCCCAGGAAACATACGTCTCCTGGCGACAGGCGGCAGTAGGCGCATACTATATTTTTTAAGAATTTTGTAGGTAGTTCACGCCACTATCAGGCAGTTATTATAATTAGGAGCAAAATAAGGGGCCCAGCCGATGCGGTACTATCCTCATTTGGCACAGTACTTAATTTCGACGCGATCATAAATCGGCTCGACTTTACTTATAGTGACAAGCGGACAATGCATGTCATAGAGCAGGAGATGGGCACCCTCAGACAGGGAAATCTCTCGCTTCTACAGTATTATGACGAGGTTGAAAGGAAACTCACCCTCCTCACCAACAAGGCGACCATGTCATATGAAGCCTCGGCTGCGCAGGTTTTGTGCGAAAAATTCCGGGATGATGCCCTTCGCGTATTTATCTCTGGATTAAAACGCAACCTCACTGACGTCCTCTTCGCGGCGAAGCCCAAGGACATGCCATCGGCACTTGCCTTGGCTCAAGAGGTGGAAGCGAACCATGATAGGTATACCTTTGCATCATCATTTGCAAGAAGCCAGGAAGATAGGGAGAAAAAACAATTTCCCAAGGCGCAAGAGCGTCAGCAGGCTGCCCCTCAGGCTAATTCCCAACATAGTGGCGGTAAAAACCCCCATTTTACTAAGCAACACAAGGCACAAGTGCACTCTGCCCCACGCAGCGATAGGCACCGGGGACACACTCCAGAACCCATGGAAGTGGATCCATCATTGTCTAAAATGCTTAAACCATCACAAGCTCCGGCATACCAGAATAGGAGGCAGGCAGCGTCCGATAGAGCCAACCCACAAAAAAGGCAAAGGGTTAACCACATTGCCCAGAGCGCTGACAGAGCTGGTGATACGTACACCACAGCGGCCTCTAGCGCGGCACAAGAAATCGACGACGACGCCATCTATGAGTATGACTCGGATGCCATAAATTTTTTAGGGGAAGATCCCTGCTACCCGTCATCAGACGAAGAGTAGCGGGGATTGACATGAAATTTCTAGTTGATACGGGCGCGGCCAAAAATTTCATCCGACCATACGAAGGATTGAAAGGCGTCCGCCCGGTAGAATCTCCATTCAAGGTTCATTCGATCCATGGAGTCACCAACATCACGAAGAAATGTTTCGTGTCAATTTTCAACTTGAAGGCCACATTCTTCATTTTACCGGATTTGTCCTCTTTTGATGGAATCATCGGCCTTGACCTTTTAAAACAGGCAGGGGTGTCACTTTGTCTGGCCTCCGGTCAGCTCAAATGGGGCACGGAAGTAGAGAGCATCGACTTTCATACATGTCCTGATGTAAATTTTACTGAGGTGGACTGCTCTGATGCACCACCTTTGGCCAGAAAAGCATTTTTAAAAATGCTCAGCGACAGGAAAAAAACCTTCGCAGACCCCAACGAGGCCTTGTCCTACAATACGTCGGTGGTTGCCACCATCAGAACCATTGATGAGACTCCCATTTATGCCAAACTTTACCCATATCCAATGGGGGCAGCTGATTTTGTAAATAGCGAAATCCAAGATCTGCTAAAAAATGGCATCATCCAAAAGTCGAAGTCCCCCTACAATAACCCAATATGGGTCGTAGACAAAAAGGGCACCGACGAAACTGGCAGGCGGAAAATGCGTTTGGTATTGGATTTTCGCAAACTAAACGAGAAAACAATACCCGATCGGTACCCCATGCCGAACATCTCGATGATATTAGGAAACTTAGGCAAGGCCAAGTACTTCACAACCCTGGACTTGAAGTCCGGTTATCATCAGATCACGCTGGCAGAATGCGACCGTGAAAAGACTTCCTTTTCCGTTAACGGGGGAAAGTACGAGTTTCGCAGAATGCCATTTGGATTAAAAAATGCGGCAAGCATTTTCCAAAGAACAATTGACGACATACTGCGAGAGCAGATTGGCAAATTTTGCTATGTCTATGTTGATGATGTTATCGTCTTTTCAGAGGACGAAAACTCCCACATCCGGCACGTAGATTGGGTTCTCAAGAGCCTACACGATGCAAATATGAGGGTATCAACAGAAAAGTCAAAATTTTTCAAGAAAAGCGTTAGCTTCTTAGGGTTTATAGTCACCAATAACGGGGCTACCACAGACCCAGAAAAAATAAAGGCCATTCAGGAATTCCCAGAGCCTAAGAACATATTCGAGGTCAGATCATTCCTTGGCTTGGCCAGCTATTATAGATGCTTCATAAAAGATTTTGCATCCATAGCTCGGCCCATCACAGATCTTTTGAAAGGGGAACTTGGAAGTGTCAGTCGACACAGATCCAGGAACATCCAGGTGCAGTTCAGCGAGCCCCAACGGCTGGCTTTCCAAAAACTGCGTAACATTCTGGCTTCTGAGGATGTCATCCTCAGATACCCCGACTACCAGAAGGCATTTGATCTAACGACAGATGCCTCAGCGTACGGCATTGGCGCAGTGCTATCCCAAGAAGGGAGACCCATAACAATGATCTCTAGGACCTTAAAGGACAGGGAAGTTAATTACGCTACCAATGAAAGGGAGCTATTAGCTATAGTTTGGGCATTGGCCAAATTACGCCACTATTTATATGCAGTAAAAGATATAAATATCTTTACTGACCACCAACCGTTGACCTTCGCAGTATCGGAATCCAATCCGAATGCGAAAATCAAGAGGTGGAAAGCCCGCATCGACGAGTCCGGCGCTAAAATTTTTTACAAGCCCGGCAAAGATAACCTTGTTGCGGATGCCCTCTCAAGACAGCAACTTAACGTTGTGGAAGAGGAAGAGGCTTTTTCTAGCGCGGCCACAATTCACAGTGAGCTGTCGCTAACCTACACCATTGAAACCACGGACAAGCCTTTGAATTGCTTCCAGAACCAGATAACTCTGGAGGAGGCACGATTTCCGTTAAAACGCAGCTTCGTCCTCTTTGGAAACAAGAGACGGCATACAATTAACTTTTCCTGCAAGGAGTCATTACTCGATGAACTCGCAGATGTAATCGTTCCTAAAGGCGTAAACGCCATTCATTGTGACTTGCACACGCTGGCAATGATACAGGACGAATTGGTTCGGCAGTTTCCAGCCACCAAATTTTGGCATTGCAAAAACCGCGTAACGGATATTTTTGCAGTTCCTGAGAGACGGGAAATCCTCACCGTCGAACACAACAGGGCCCACAGATCGGCCCAGGAAAATGTTAAGCAGATACTCTCCGAGTACTACTTTCCAAAAATGGCCAAGCTAGCCACCGAAATTGTAGCTAACTGCAAAACATGTGCGAAAGCCAAGTACGATAGGCACCCAAAGAAGCATGAGCTAGGCGAGACTCCGATCCCCTCTCATGTGGGAGAACTGCTACACATCGACATCTTTTCCACAGACAAGAAATACTTCCTCACTTGCATAGACAAGTTTTCGAAGTTTGCAGTTGTACAACATGTCCATTCTAGGACAATCGAGGATCTTAAACCGGCCATTCTCCAAATCATGAACTTTTTCCCTAGGGCTAGAGTAGTCTATTGCGATAATGAACCTTCGTTAAACTCGCACACTATCTCAGCCATGCTTAACAACCATTTTGGTGTTAGCATTGCAAATGCCCCACCACTTCATAGCGTCTCAAACGGGCAGGTAGAGCGCTTTCACAGCACCCTCTTGGAGCTTGCTCGTTGCCTGAAAATCGACAAGGGGATAACCGATACTGTGGAAATTATTTTATTGGCAACCGCCAAATATAATAAATCAATTCACTCTGTCGTTGACAAACGGCCAGTCGATATCGTGCAAAAGCACCCAGACGACCCACAGACGGAAGTCCAAAATAAGATCGTTAGGGCACAAAATTCGCTCAGGGCCAGGGAAAATGCCTCCCGACAATGTAGAACATTCGAAGTCGGCGAAAAAGTTTTGGTCAAGTCAAACCGAAGGCTTGGCAATAAACTCACACCACTGTGTGAGGAGAAAGCTGTTGAAGCAGACCTGGGGACCACGGTCCTCATTAAGGGGAGGGTGGTCCACAAGGACAACATTAGATAATAATTCATTTTTTCTAATGCTTACACCTAGCCACTTGGCATAAGTTTTTTTCCATATTTTTTCACCCCTAGCCACTTGGCATAAGTTTTTTTTCCATATTTTTTCACCCTTAGCCACTTGGCATAAGTTTTTTCCATATTTTCTCACCCCTGTTCACTTGGTGTAAATTTTTGTTATAATTGTGTTTTCTTCTTTTTGCTTTGGTGGAGGGCTGCAATATTTTAAACAAACAGTACAACACATCCAATATTACAGGTTCGTAATCGTATCCCTGTTAGTCCTGCTTACCGTAACATCGGGGCATGTCTCGGACTACTCGCAGGCCAAATATATTCCCATCATTGATGGTAGAATTTTAGTTTGGGAAGAATTCGCATCCGTAACACACTCGGCGAATCTCTCCGAATATAGGCGTGTGGTGGAAGAAACGGATGGCATGACCAGCATGTTTCCCCAGTCACACATGCAGAAACTTTTGAGCGTCGATGTCGCTCATCTGCGTGACCTGCTCGACTCGTTGAGCATCCACCACAGAGTAGCTAGGAGTTTGGATTTCCTAGGAGCCGTGTTAAAGGTAGTGGCAGGAACGCCAGACGCAGAGGATTTTGCAAAAAATCAAACTCAATGAATTTCAACTAATAAATGCAAACAATAGACAGATAAATATCAATAGTAAAGTACAAGAACAAATCAATAGTATTACTAACACTGTCAATCAACTTCTGAGGTCAGCCAAGGGAACCCAAATCGACACGGGGCATCTTTATGAGATGTTGTTATCCCGAAATAGAATGATTAATATGGAGCTGCAAAATTTATTACTAGCGATAGCTCTAGCCAAGGCCAACATTGTGAGCCCTACTATATTAGATCATGCAGACCTAGAAGATATATGGATAGAAGAGCCCACAAATACCCCCATCAAAGACTTATTGTCCGTTGCTTCCGTCAAAATATTACAATCCGCTAACCTTTTGCATTTTGTCATTAAATTTCCAATAATTAAATCATCATGTATTAAAATCACTGTTTTTCCCGTGTCCCATCATGACACGATGCTCAGACTGGAGGACAGAATAATAGCTGATTGCAATGGAGCGATTCACACGGTCGACAATTGCTCCACAACACCTGGAGCAACATTTTGCCAGCTGGCGTCAAGAAGGTCGTGCGCACAAGAGCTCCACGCTGGAGGCATAGCACACTGTGACATCCAGCACAGCGATCTACACCCAGTCACTCACGTGGATGAAGGCATCATAATCGTGAACGATCGTCCGGCACGTGTGAGTGTAGATAATGGCACTTACATCCATGTACGAGGCACGCATCTCATTACCTTTACTGAGAGTGCCATGGTTAATGAAACCCGATATGTCAACAATGACAGAGCCCAGAAGAGGGTCCCAGGAGTAGCCAGCTCGCCCTCCCTGAACATTACTATGGAGCACAACATCCTCAGTCTTCCGTACCTTCACCGCTTGAGTGAGCGTAATCTGGAACACATCAGGAGAGTCGGGGAGAATATCAACGACTATCATTTACATCAGATAGTACTGGTAGCAGGAGCAATATGCTGCGCGTTGATCTGCGTCGGTTTTACCTATCGGCGAGTCATCCAGGCCAGGAGAGCTACGGCCCAAATAGCGGATATGATCGCCCAAATAGGGTCGGCCGAGGGCGGCCTTAATCCTGAGGGGGGAGTAGTTAACTAAGTCAACCGGGCGACGGCAATGACCGACTGTCCGAGAGTTCGCTCCGGCCAAATTGCTGACACAGCGTCTGGCCGGAAGCCCGTGCATAGCCGGCAAGCACTACCCATTGGAGTGGCCGCTATGATTCTCTTTTCATGTTAGCTTTAAGTTCAGTTCATTTCAAAGTTTCAATAAAGACAGAGCCATCGCTCTCGTATATGAATTCCGGCACCGCCGATACACAGAAAATTACTTTTATTATTATTGGTTGTTGAGCCTTAAGGGCCAATGATAACGGAGGTAGTTCCTCCCTACGTAACATTCAACAAGTGAAAGAAGTCTGCTAGGCGCACCTGCCTGGAGCGCTTCACAACCCCTAAAGAAGGAAGGAAGAACACTAGGTCGACCGGCCTGGCTCACCCCCTCCCGCTGACGACATAACGAAAGTTACCAGCTATCTTCTAATTTGTATTTGTTTTTTTGTGTTGGGTGTTGGGGTGTTTTTGTTTGTTTTTTTTTTTTTTTTTTTTTTTTTTTTTTTTTTTTTTTTTTTTTTTTTTTTTTTTTTTTTTTTTTTTTTTTTTTTTTTTTTTTTTTTTTTTTTTGTTTTTTTTTTTTTTGTTTTTTTGTTTTTTTTTTTTTTTTTTGTTTTTTTTTTTTTTTTTTTTTTTTTTTTTTTTTTTTTTTTTTTTTTTTTTTTTTTTTTTTTTTTTTTTTTTTTTTTTTTTTTTTTTTTTTGTTTTTTTGCTTTCTCCCTCGTTTAATTTTTATTTTTGGTATATTTGGGGGGGGTGTTTTGGTTGGTTTGGGTTGGGGGGGGGGGGGCGGGGGGGGTGTAGTTGTGGTGCTCCTTCTCCCCCCCCCCCCCCTTTTCTCCTCTTTCCCACGTTCACGTGCTCGCGTGCGCGTGCGTATTTCGACTCTGCGTGAGACTGTACTTGCTTGCCTTTATTTTGTGTCGTGTGCGACGACATTTCTTCGTGGTTATTCTATTTCTCTCTCTATTTCTCTTGTTACGCTTAACCCCGTTGCAAAGAAAACGTGCGGGCTCCACTAACTAATCTCACTGATGGTTCTTTACGCCATGAAAGGTGGAATTATCCTGCCTAGTCCTGTCTGTAAGGATGCTAATCACGGGCCGGGATATAAACTTAAGTCAGCCCAGGGTCCTCTACAGAAATATTTATAAATACTGAGGCCGGCAGGAAAAGGGAGGCGAGATGTGTGTGTGAGGTGGGTTGTTGGGAGAGGGAGTTTTTTTTCCCGCGGGTGGCCGATTCCGTCACCCGGGAATCGGTTGTCCGGCCCCTTCAGCCGGGTGCCGGTGCCCAAACTACGAGGGAGGATATAGGCGGCCGATCCCGTCACCCGGGAATCGGTTGTCCGGCCCCGTCAACCGGGTGCCGGTGCCCACACTACGAGGGAGGATATAGGCGGCCGATCCCGTCACCCGGGAATCGGTTGTCCGGCCCGTCAGCCGGGTGCCGGTGCCCACACCACGAGGCAGGATATAGGCGGCCGATCCTGTCACCCGGGAATCGGTTGTCCGGCCCCGTCAGCCGGGTGCCGGAGCCCAAACAACGAGGAGGGTGGGAAAAGGATAAGAGAGAGACGGGAATGCGGTTCCGTCAGCCGGAGACCGCTTCCCCATCCGTTTGATGTGATCGTGCGCGTTGGTTGGCTCTGCCGGTGTAATGTTGGTTCTGCCGGTGTAATGTTGGCTCTGCCGGTGTTATGTTGGCTCTGCCGGTGTTATGTTGGCTCTGCCCGTGTAATGTTGGCTCTGCCGGTGTAATGTTGGCTCTTCCGGTTGTGATCGTGCTGTGAGCGCGATATGCCCAAGGCGTGGTGATGTTGCGGACGTGGTGTTTCGGGGCGATATTGCGGTCGTGATGTTGACTGGCGTGATGTTGCGGGCGTGATGTTGACTGGCGTGATGTTGCGGGTGCGATGTTGACTGGCGGTGAAGCCTAAGCTATGTATGTACAAGTGCCCTTCGTGGGGCTTAACTATTCCTTAAATTAACATAAATTCTAGCTTACGGACTACTCTTAACTAAATATCTCTTTATCAAGGGGCGGCGGGGCCGCGTGAGGGTTACCTCACAAAATATATATGGTCGAAAGTGTTTTATGAGCCATTGCTTGAGAATGACGTTATATCTCTAGAACTTTTTTTAAGTTCTTTTTGATGGAAGCCAGACATAGACATCTATGCATGGAAAATATTTTGCTTTACCTAGTTGAATTACAGTATCATCAATTCTAGGTAGTGGAAACAATAGCTTCTTATTAATTTGACAATTGTCAATTACTAATCGCCATTTTTTCTTTTCAGATTCCAGAAGAAACTTCTGTGGGACTAGTAAGAGTGGGCTATTATATGCTATAACTGATGGTTTGACTATTTTATTCTATTAATTTGTTGTACTTGGGCTTAAATTGCTATGAGGACTATTATAATTCTTTTTATATACGGGCTCAACATCCGTCATTCTAAGCTTTTGTTTGTACTATTTATTTGATGTTATTGATTTGGTTTCTAGTCCGAATATGTCTGTACGAGTATACCTAATATATAAATCTTTTATTCGATTTTTGAATAAAGGCGGAAAGTTTTTATTAATTTATTCATAACAAAGTTGTCTCTTTCTTCATTAGTTTCCTTTAATATTTTATAAACGTCTAAAGTTTCAATTTTTATTATATTTAAATAGACGATTTTATTGCTATTTGTTGTATTTAAAATTCGGATATAAGTATTTTCGTTGTGGGATATGGTATTTGCGATATAAACCCTTGATTAAATATAAGGATTTGATTTTTTATTGAGGGAATTTGAAATTCATGAACAACTTCCGAACGAGCTGGGGTACTGAAGCGTTATTTTCACAAGTATGAAGTATTTGCAATTTAATCGGATAATTTAAGTTGTTTGGGTGAATAATTGGTGAGTCGCCACTATGTTGTATGTCTATATGTTTTATATATTGTTTTATGAAATCTGTTTAGGTGAGGGGCCATTGTGCCGCCGCTCATCCACGCTGAAGAGCGCATCCACGCTGAAGAGCGCATCCGCGCTGAAGAGCGCATTCGCCCTCGCCCCTCTCTGCACAATCTTGCACTCTCGCTCTCTCGGGTCCAACTGCAGCGGTCGGCTGTCGGCGATCTTTTCTTTTCTCTTACGCTAAGCTAAGTTAAGCCAGTTTATTTGTATGAAGTGAATAAAGCTGACGGGTCACTCCTGGACTCCCCCGACTTCCGCCACCATCTTATCACCGATCAAGAGGCATCTTTTTGCGGCAACACCGCCCCACTACAACATTTTGGTCCTTCGAGCCGGATATTCTGGATATTCTGGACATTCTGGATATTCTGGATACTTTGGATATTCTGGATACCTTTTCTACCAGCAGTTCCCGGCAGTGTTCCGCTAAAAGATAAGTACGACTTTTTTTCCGTCTCCGTCTCTCTACCTGTCTTCAGCAGTGGTACGAACATTAAATTTCGTTTACGATGCTGCAAGATTTTGTTTTCCTTCCGTGTCAACTCCAAGTCCGAGTTTTCCGACACAACGGCAGTGTGAGATTTTCTACTCTTCTTCGTCTTCATATTCTGCCAATTTTTCCATCCGACTCCGTTTTGTGTGCAGCCATATTCCTCGTCGTTTTCGGCCTCCCCGTTATTTGCTATTCCGCTATTCGCTTTCCAACGGTCGAGGCATATGTGCATACATATAATATACACACATACAATCATACATTTTCTTTTTTTTGGTGCAATTAATCCGCGAAAAATTGACCAAGTGAACAGTGAAATTGTGTGGTGACAAAATTAAGGTATAATTAATATTGGCCAGCCGGTGTGATTTATTTCCAAAAATTCCTAAATTCATTCAACATTCCGCCGGTGGCGTAATATTTTTTTCCCAATCAGTGTTTTTTTTTACACCACACAGCTTTCTGTTCCTCCATTTATACAGTCCACAGTGCTGGAATCGAAGTACAGCTACTGTTACTCCGTATATTCGAGGTGTATTGCCCAGCTTCTGGAGAAAATTGCCTCCCAATCCACTCAGGCTTCAGTCAATGTCCACACGCCCGCGTCTACAGGCTGTCGTTTACCTCCAGTGGATACCGAGGTCTTTGCGGGTGATTACCTTCGGTGGCCCACCTTTAGAGACTTGTTTACGGCCATTTACATCCAAAACTCGCGGCTCACCCCGGTAGAGAAGTTGTTTCACTTGCTGTCCATTGTTGCTAAGGCTCCGCTTACCCATGAGGGGTTTGTCGCAGCGTGGCAAAGCCTCACAGACCGTTTTGAGAACCGGCGGCTGTTAGTCAATAGCCAGTTGAAGATCCTTTTCAACCTCCAGGCTATTTGTCAAGAGTCCGGGGTCGCGCTGAGGGAACTGCAAGCCACCATTCAGAGTTGTCTGACAGCCCTAGAAATGTCCGCCATCAATGTTGAGGCTTGGGATTGTCTCCTGGTCTTTATGATTTCCTCGAAGCTCCCCAAGGTCACACTTTATATGTGGGAGCAATCCGTACATAATAAGACCGAAATCCCGACATGGAAGGAATTCGATAACTTCCTGACAGAGCGCCATCGCACTCTGGAGGCCATCGACGACGTCAGGCCTAGTGGCTCCGGGCAATCTCCGCCAAGGTCGGGGCTTCCTACTGCCCCTGCACGGAGGCTCAATTCGTACGAGACTCGAGTGGCTCCGGGCCAAAAGGGATGTGATCTCTGTTCGAGGGAGAACCACCCTATCCGCTTATGTCCGCGTTTCCTACAAATGAACGTGGACGGGCGCTCCGACTACATTAAGAGGAAGCAGTTATGCTTGAACTGTTTTGCCCGAGGGCACCAGCAGCGAGACTGCACGAGCCGACACCACACCCTCCTGTGTCGATGTGTTAATAGCTGACATTCTTCCGTCCATTCTCCTCGGTAATACCAGGGCTAACATCTGCGGGTCGCTTCTCGGTCAGGAAACCATTTTTGGATGGGTGCTGACAGGCCCATTATCTCCAGCCAACCCTTGCAGCGTGTCCGTTTTTTCCACACACGTTGGCCGTAGCCTCGGTGACTCGCTGGATCAGCCCCTCACCAAATTTTGGGAGGTGGAGGATGTGCCCACACAGATCAATTCGGAATCGGATTCAGTTTGCGAGCACAATTTTGTCCAGACGACGAGAAGAGACGAGTGTGTCAAGCACGTTGTGACGCTCCCCTTACGCGACCCCGAGCAGAAGGGTTCCGAGCTATCGGCTTCGCGGTCCTTTGCTCTTGCTCAGCTCCTGCGTAATGAGCAGCGCCTGAAGAGGGATCCGCCCCATAAGGCCCGCTATTACTCGGTAATCCAGGAATACATCGACTTAGGCCACATCACCGAGGTCTCTCCCACGAGCAGTTCCGCTACCTACTATCTTCCACATCATGCCGTCTTCAAGCCCGGAAGCACGACCACCAAGGTGCGGGTAGTCTTCAATGCTTCGAGTCCGTTCGCAAACGAGACCAGTCTGAATGACATTCTGTACGCGGGCCCGGTCTTACAATCCGACCTGACGAGTCAACTCCTAAAGTGGCGATACTTTAGTTTTGTCTTCAACGCCGTCATCGAGAAGATGTACCGGAAAATTTGGGTAGACCCCAAGCATACTCCGCTCCAACTTATTTTGTTTCGAAATCCCGATGGGGAGATCCGCGACTACGAATTAAAAACGGTCACCTTCGGTGTCAATTGTGCCCCGTTCCTAGCGATCCGTGTCCTGCAACAGCTTGCTGACGACGACGTTCCAATGTCCCTGTCCATTGTGCTGTCTCGTAGCTCTGCCCGTAGTTCCAAATCGAACTTCACACCAATTCTGATAACGCTTTTTTGTTTCTTCATCATAGTTCCGCCAGTCATATTCAGTACGATGTCGCCACGTCCACGCAGCGCCCAGTCACTGGAGAGCAGATGTACCCGAGGTACACAGTCCTACCGATGCCGAGTCTGCAATGGGATCCATCCTTTGAAGAAATGTCGGCGCTTTCTACGTCTCAGCGCCGAGAAGCGGCTCCGGGCGGTTCTCGTGAACCGGTATTGCTCCAACTGCCTGGCTCACGAGCACTCCGACGGATCGTGCCGGCGTGGGGACTGCTGTAGAACGTGTGGTCAGGATCACCACTCGCTGCTGCACCTCGTAGAGAAGCCGAGGGCTCGGCGCCAGCCTCGTCAAGAGGAGTACCGTTCACGGAGCGCGGGAGACAGTACACGGAGTGTCTCAGCTGGCGCTCAGCCGTCGTCCGTCAACTCCCGGCGCGGTTCGGTTGCTTCTCGGCCGGACTCACAAGCCGGTCCACGGCCATCGACTTCCCGGCGCTCGTCGGCAGCTCCTCAGCATTCTTCCGCCACTGGCCGGCAAGCTTTAGGTGCTCCTCGGCCTTCGTCCGCCACTCATCGGGTGCCGTCCACCGCTCGTCCGCCCGCGTCATCCGCGCCTAGGCAACTTTCCGCCTCTCGTCAAGGGACCCCGCAGTACGCACCCGCTGCGCCCACCCTATCGTCGCTGCTGCAGCGGAACAGCGTCAACGTTCTGCCGACCGCGCTAGTGCGCATTGACACCGGGACCCGGATCTTCAACACGGGGGCCCTTATCGACCCGCGTACGCCCTCGAGCTGCATCGACGCATCGCTAGCGGCGTGCTTCCGTCTGCCCACTACAAGCGTGGGGGACGAACAAGTTTGTTCGGCCACCGTGGGTTCCAAAACGGATGATAGCGTTCGGCTGGAGGTCGTTTTCAAACTCGAGCCTCACGTGCGCGTTCGTACGCCGTCTCGAGAGCTTAGCGAGGCGGTGCGTGCCCACTTCCGAGGCGTGACATTGGCGGATGAGCGGTTCTATCTGCCAGCGACGATCTCCGTTGTCCTGGGCGCGGATAAATACCCGCGTATCGTGCAACCGGGCTTCCTGAAAATCCAGGGAGGGGTGCCGGTGGCCCAGAGCACCGTTTTTGGATGGGTGGTGTCCGGAGCCTGTCACCAACCGTAGCGACGAGGGAGCTGTTGCAACCCAAGTGATTGCAAGGGGGGCGGGATGTTTAGGTGAGGGGCCATTGTGCCGCCGCTCATCCACGCTGAGGAGCGCATCCACGCTGAAGAGCGCATCCGCGCTGAAGAGCGCATTCGCCCTCGCCCCTCTCTGCACAATCTTGCACTCTCGCTCTCTCGGGTCCAACTGCAGCGGTCGGCCGTCGGCGATCATCTTTTCTCTTACGATAAGCTAAGTTAAGCCAGTTTCTTTGTATGAAGTGAATAAAGCTGACGGGTCACTCCTGGACTCCCCCGACTTCCGCCACCATCTTATCACCGATCAAGAGGCATCTTTTTGCGGCAACACCGCCCCACTACAACAAAATCTATGCCTAGTATGCCATCATTAGGTGACGTTGCTCGCCCGATCTCGTGGAAATGCCTTCAGAACACTAGTCGCCGCTTGTTTAGCAATAACAAAGACAACAAGAGTGTGTGTCGGAGATAGTGTTTTATTCTGAAAGATGTACATCAGCTAACTAAACCTGAAATACAATTCTTTAGCTTACATACCGCAGTTTATCTTCCCTCTCTCTGTGATGGCGCAAATCGGTGTAAACCGGGACGCCAATTTTAAGCTCGTCATCACAATATTTAGTGTGACCGAATAACATAACCCTAGAAATCCGCAGTCAAATAATACTAACTTCTATCGGCGCTAAATTGTAACTTAACCAGTTCCGCTACATCCCCACCCCCGTGATGCAGCCGCATTCACCACGTCCAGGACAGCTAGCTTTTAAGCGGGACGCATTGTCGTCTTGGCTCGATCGTTAGTCCGCACCGCGGCTCGACGAGGTACTCCAACTCTTCCGGTGAAAACCTATTCCACAACGCCACGTTTCAACTCTGTTCGAGATATATCTGGATTACATATGAACACCAGATCTTTTGAACGAATGGGCTCGACGTACTTGCACCATCTCTCCTTGCGCACAAATGTTGGCACGTACTCATGCACCCATCGCTTCCCGAACCGATCCCGCATCATTCTTGCTATGCGCCACTGCTTCTTGGTAGCGCATCTTTCGGACTTGTGTCCGTCTTTGGTAAGGTCCGGAATATCGGGCACTCCCTTCAGCAAATCGTTGGGTGTCAGTGGAGCCTCCTGGTCCACAGTCACTGATAGATTAGTAAGCGGACGAGAGTTCACTATGCTCTTCGCCTCAATCAACAGATTCCCCAGTACGTGCTCCATGGGCGCGACCTCCTTCATCGTGTGCGCCAGCACCTTCTTTACGCACTGCACCACCCTAATCTGGGTTCGCTGGGCAATTAAAGATCCACTTGACTTCTTTGGACTACAGCTCGCCCTGGATCTGTGCAAGCTCAAACACATCTCTGAACATTTTGGCCTCCCAATTGGCTCCAACGAAGTTCTTAACGTTGTCGCTCCTTATCTTGACCACCGGTCCACGGTGGCTCATGAAGTTCCTCATGGCGATTAAACAGATAGCGGTCCAAAGTAATCCAGGCCGGTAAACTTAAATGGCAATCCGTTGGCCACCAGCGGGTCCTCTGACAGGGAACCCATCTCAGGCTGCTCTGGTCGTGCCCTCCCCCCCGATCCTTCCGCTGGCTCGCTTTACTCCATCCTCGTCGAAGTATGGGGACAAACCGTACAGTTGGCTGCCCTTGGCGGCCTTTTTTTGGCTGTTCTCAGCAAACGCTGAAATGCCGATTCCCTCAGTGAGAGATTGCCTTTTCAGTGCACGCTCTGCCGCAGCGCACTCTATCGACGACAGTCCGTGGTTCTCTCAATCACAACGTAGTCCACGGCATCGTCGAATAAATCAGAGCACCCATGCAGTGCTCCTTATCAACAGGTTGCAGCTCAAAAATCTCTGTAAAGATATAAAGCTCCCCGTGAATAGGGCAAACTTACATTTCATCTCCTATTAATCTGGCATCGGGGAAATCCAATCCCCTCTTGATCTCGGCCAGCTCTTTTCTGGTCCTCGTAGAAATGGTGGACCGCTTAGCCATCCGGAACCAATGCTCAGGTCGACGTCCTTGCGCGGCCTAGTTGCATCATCTGCCACGTTTTCGGCAGACGAAATCCATCTCAATTGGGGCCGCGCGAAGTCCACATCCCGCCTCATTTTCCGTTCGATATTAACGAGTCTCTTGAGTGCCATACTGAAGCTCTCTGTCAGTCTCACCTCGTCGTCTCTCCATAGCAGCCCAGTTCTTTATCTTCGGTCTACTCGCTTTGTCGTCTCCTTCAGGATACTCAGGGCCCGTGCGTCGCCGTCATCTGCGACTGAAGGCGGTGGCTACACTTTGCCAGCTGCAACTGACTGTGCCGGCTTCGCTCCGAAATTCTCGATCTCGAAGTAATCAGTGACCATCTTCTCTAGAAGATTATCCTATGGCACGGCTAGGAGATACTCCTCCAAATCCATAGCTTCTATTTCTAGATGCGCATGATCCAGTCCAATTAGGATCCTTGGCGTCGCGTTGTTGTACGGCTTCACAGGCAGGCGCGCATTCGCCTTCCCTGTCTTCACATTATCTCGACGCAGGCTCTGCATCCGAAGGTTCAAATTGGCCACTCCGTACGCATTCTTCAGCTCACTCAGCACTCCAAACATGAAAAACATAACCTCAACTCCCTGGCGGATTCGATCCGCGTCGTTGTAGAAGCGTTGTTTAATTCCTTGCAGTCCTTGATTTCATGCTGTCCCTCACATATAGGGCAACATCTGGGGCGGCCTGCAGGGGCGGGTGCTCTTTGATGCTGACGTACGTGACATGGCACACCAATTTGGCGAATTCGTAAAGCCAATCGCTCAGGTGTACCACTGTCGGATACGGCTCTATCGTAGCCGCGTGCTTCGCCCAGTCCAACCTCTTGCTCACCGGAAACTTGGCAATCAGCTCCTCCATTTGGGTTTGGTTCCCTAGTGTGGCGAACGGCACGATCCATGCGATGTTCGCCTCTCACTGTTGGTTCTCACTCGTACTCTGCCTTGCCGCTGCTCTCGAACATGGCAGCATTCCACTCAAACATGGCGGTGTATTCGCCGCACCGCTTCAACGCCGTGTGCCCCGATTCAAACATGATCCCTGGCGGCCTCTGCTTGTCCTTCACGTGGCCTTGCCTTCACCAGCTCCGATTCTAAATGTGCGATCCTTTCCATTGGGGCCGCCACTTCTACAGTCTCGGAGTCCGTAATCTGCCCCGTTGCATCTAGCTGTAGGTTACTTGCCGCTTTCCTGGCGGCTGTTCCTCTTTCCTTCGGAACCTGTGGCCGCTGCCGATCACCAGCCCCCCCTCGCAGAGCTGGCCTGCTTGCCAGTTGCTGTGGCTGTGGTGGTCGCAGTGGCGGGAACACCCGAGACATCCAGTCCGGGGCTCCGCCGGGGCGAGTACTTTGTGGGCATCATCTCGCAGAGTGCAAGTAAAACAAAATGACGCCGCTCGGCCGATCACGGGGAAATGCCTTCAGAACACTATTTAAAGTCGCCGCTTGGTTAGCGATAACAAGGACAACAAGAGTTTGTGTTAGAGATAGTGTTTTATTCTAAAATATATACATTAGTTAACTTAACCTAAAATACAATTCCTTAGCTTACATACCGCAGTTTCTCTTCCCTCTCTGTGTGATGTCGGAAATCGGTGTAAACCAGGCCGCCCCGAGCTCGTCATCACCCGATTTAGTGTGATCGAATAACATTACCCTAGAAATCCTCACACAAATAATACTGACTTCTAGCGACGCTAAGTTCAAACTTAACTATCGATAGACCTAATCCGTTCCGCGACACTAGGTATTGGGAAATTTTGATCAACTAAATAGAAGTTATGCAGATTTATATATTTACCTGTAATGAGTTCTATAAAAGCCAAACCTTTTGAAAAAATTGTACCTTCGCCAACTCCCGATATTTGGGTATAAGCTCTTTCATTTACGTTTTCAACAATATCTACATTTTATTTTAATATAGATATATCTACACCAGTATCAATCAACAGTTTATAGGATTTACCTGCTCATTCATTGTTAATTTTTAAAAATATGCTGAGGTTGAAGATGATGGTTTTTATTGTGCCATTTTTTGGCTCTAAACAGCTAAAGGGTTCTGTTGGTTTTCCGAATTACCTTGGGTTATTTTGACATTACCTCTATTTGCATTATTTTGATTTGTGTTGCAGTTTCGATTTGAATTGCCTCGGTTTCTCTAATAATAATTGGTTCTGTTGTAGTTGTTGTAATTTCTATTACGACTACGAAAGTTACCTCTATTACCGTCCGAGAGATCCACCACGATGTGGATAATTCCTGCTTCCGTACAACTATTTAAAAAATTGGATATGGCATCATTCATTGTGTTGATAAGTTTTACCTTATCAATCGTGCAATATTTAGTAATTGCTTCGACTGCATGCTGAGTGGAATAATCTAGTATTAGAATGTATATTATATTATATAATTCAGTCCATTCCATAATTTTTATCTATGAAGTTTTTTTTCAAATTTTTGTGATTCTGTAGAAGATTTTATTTCTTCCAATAATTTATTTTTATATATATATATATATATATATATAAATAATGTCACGAATTTAGATCTTATCGAGATCGTTTGCCCTGCTCAAATATTATTCCTTTAAACATTTATTGTGCAGCTAATATATTTTATAAACGAAATTTGCGCACATTATGACGACAATGATTATTAAAAGTATATGTACGCAATATATATCAATATTATTTGACTCTAATTTATTGATAACATCGAATGTTTTTATTTCTAGAGTCATTTATGTGGAATATATACTTTTAGGCCATATTTTTGATTATAATCATTATAATTCTCTTCTGGTAAATCATATTTGAATAGCAAAAATTTTAGTTTTATAATTAAGATTTAATTTTATATAAATTTCTATATATTTTTTTGATAACATAGTTTCCTAGTTTTTGTATGGTCTTCAGTACACACGGTAATCGGGTAACTTTAATGTCGCTGAATGACAATGACAATAGTTTTTTTTATAATAATAAAAAAATATGTATCACAGGGTAATCGAAAAAAATATGCAACTCAGTGCAAACTAGAAAAATTATGCGCCCTTGGTAGCGCTATCGGCTCACTTATCCTTGATCTGACTTGGGTGGTCAGACGGGGACGGTGCTGGCTGCACAGGTGTACTCGCAATGTGGGGTGAAAAGTGGTCCCTTGCAGTCGTTCGGGCAGGTCTTCTTCATCTTTGGAATCTCCCTCGGCATGAGAGGAGATCGTATTAATCTTTATTACAGGATAGGTGATGTGTGCGTGCCTATTTCTTTATTTTGCCGATTTTGCAAAATTGTTTTTGTGTACTCAGCTTCGGCATGTAATTTTACCGAGTTATTCCAATGTAATAAACTTTTATTAAGTTCTTTTAATAATTCAGCCTTTCTGGCTTTTATATATATATATATACCACTTGTTGCACACATCTCACTCTACTCATTGAGGGTATTCGAGTTGTTGTTAGATGGGGAATCCGTATCCCATTTTCCAGATTTCCAGTTGCTGCTCTATGGTCTTGACCGCAGTGAACAGCTGGTTCTCCAGAAGATTCACTATGTCTTAGATGTTCTGTTCTGCTCCTCGCTTGTTTTCTTTACTGTCTCTCCTTGTTTGTGTTTCTATTATTTCACTGATTTTTCAGATTTTAAGTTTATCCAGGTCCAGGGTCCAGGATCCTTTTTAAAGTGTCACGGTCGCCATTTAATGCTCCGCCTTGTTATTTATAATAATCCTCATAATGAAAAAGATTCCTTATTTATTGTTAACTTTATTTATTTATACAGAACGACCTGCTCTGTTTCATGGTCATATCTCGAATGTACATTTATTCTTAAATATTTAGTTGGCTTAGCTTAGACTGCTGGCAGCGCAACGGCCAATGCTTATGTATCTAAGTATATATGGATAGGTTTCGCTGGCAGAGCAACGGTCACGGCTTATGCATAAATGTATATATAAAGAGACCGGTAAAGAGCCGATCTGGAAGAGCGGAGATATATAGGTCACATAGTGACATAGCCGGTGCGCATGTTAAATGTGTCGATTAAGCACTATTCAGTCCCATTTCACTCAACCACGATCATATTACCGGGCACTTCAAAACTACTTGGGTCTTTGATTTATTTATGCACATTGTGGCCAAGTGCTACTATGTGTGTGTAATAATATTAATGAATTACACTGAGTACAGTTTGCATGTGCGATATATGAGCATACTACACTGTAAAGATTATACTTACTGAATTTCAACTTTCTAGCTCTAATAGTTCCTGAGATTTCAGAGATTTCAGTTTTTCGTGATTTGTGGGCGTTAGAGTGGGCGTGATAATAATAATATAATAATAAACTTGCGCTGCGTAGGAACCTCAAGAATCTTCATGGTTAATTTCAACTTTGTATCACTTATAATTCCTGAGATCTCAGCGTTCATACGGGCAGACGGACGGACAGACAGACGGACAAACGGACGGACATGGCTTAATTAACTTCGCTATTGATACTAATCAAGAATATATATACTTTATACGGAAACGCTTCCTTATATCTGTTACATACTTTTCAACGAATCTCATCTACCTTTTACTCTAATATTTGTTTATTTACATGTACACAGTATATATGTCAAATAAATAATTAAAAAAAAAAGTGAATCGTTTTGGATGCTTTATAGACTTTGACAAAAATTGTGCTAAATAACTTTAGTCGTGGTGAGCCCCAATTTAGATTTCAAACTCAAGACAGAAAAAATGACTTCTATAGTGTATAATTTTGTGACCTGTTGCTCAAAAATAAACCTCAGGACATTTTTGCGAGCATTTTCTTTCCAAAATGGCCGCGTTTGTCTTCCATTTCCCCAAGTTTTGTGATATACATATATAATAATATATTTTCTTGGGACTTTTAATTCCACTTGCGTTTTGGAAAATTGTGAAGATGGAATAATGAGAAGTACGGTCGACTGTCATTAAATTCAGTTGAATTATGGAAAATGTAAGTTAAACACACTTTGTGTTGGCTCTAGCGTTGCTTGACTCTGGTTCACAAGTACCGATGAACAAGCTTAGAGACTACAAATTAAAAGAGATAGTACGTGGGTGTGAGTACGGTGAACCCAAGCGGGTGGAGGATACCTGAAAATATTTAATTGGCATATCCATTCTTCTTCAGGCCAAAAATAGGCATTCTTATCAGCGTAGATTCATTTTTTCACACTCTGTCAGTGTGCCAAATAAAGATAGGGTCTGAACTTCCCATCCTACAAAAACTGTTTTCGTCTAGATAGTGTCAAGGAGATTTGCCTCGGAATACAAAATAAGGGAAGTTAACTCTCATCTGTCAGGAAGAAGCGTTGGGGTCAATCGACACTACCCTGCTAAATTTTGGTCTGTGGAGGCCATACTCTTGAGCAGCAACTTTGTGAACAACACTTTGAGAAAAATGCTCACAGACTGCCATCTGGCAGATTTTCGCCTCGTCTCTCTTTCAAATCTGACCCAAATACTCTTTGTTCCTCGTATGAAGGACAAAGAGCCTTCTTTAATGAAAATGTATTTGGATATTATGGGGGAATATATATCAAAGGGCTACAAACCACCTCAACCAAGTTGAGAGTGGTATTCGATGCCTCAAGCCAAACATTTACGCAGGTTGCGTTGAATGACATCTTGTTGGTAGGCCCCTACTATTCAAGAGGAGTTATATTCTACGGTCTTTCGATTCAGAATGCACAAGTTTGCACTTGCAGCGGACATTAAACAGATGTACCGACAAGTGATAATCTTTCTAAGACTCTAAAGATCTTCAAGTTAAATATAAATACGGAAATTCGTCAGCGCCGTTTATGGCAATCCGGTGTTTAATGCAGCTTGGAGGGATGATGCAATCTAATTATCCAAATGCTTCAAAGCTTTGGAAGCGTTGAGAACCTTCAAAGCCTTCGTGATGAAGTTTCTCAGGTTTTGCAAGAGGCAAAATTGGGTTTTAAGCTGCCCAGAGATCTCCGTATCTGATTGCGCAGGCTTACCATTATTGGCTGACTCAGATGTAACTATAACACTTAAAGTGGTTTGGTTACCTCTTTCAATTCTTCAATTTCTTTTTGATGATTCTTTTCTGGATCTTCGTGCGACAAAACGAAATATACACTCGGTGGCTGCGAGACTTTTCGATCCATTTGGCCTATTTTTTCCTTTTGTCACAATAGCAATGGTTTACAGGAGCTGTGACTTCGAAAATTAGATTGCGACGATCGCTCATTCATTTTGGGATGATGCGTGGGATCAAGAGATCGAGAGCGGAGAAGAGAACGAAAGGGCAGTTGGCTTCGGTTAACGTCACAGAAGGCACGTCGGGGATCTAACGAGGTTTACTGTTTACAAACTATTCATATTTTAACCATTATCTGTAAGGAGTCACAACTTTACACTGAGAGTGTACTACCTTTTACAATTTGTGCGCTTAACTAAATTATAAGTTTTATTTAAAATTAATTAATTAATTTTAAATAAAATTTGAAATTATTTGACAACCTCCCTTCTTGCTTACTTTCGGCATATTTGCCAAGACAGATTTGATTCGGAAATCTCTCTCCCGCGAAGCTAAGTAAAAGCGAACTAAGTAAAAGCGAACTAAGAGCTGAGAGGAGTTTGACGTGATCTGGCAAAGATATTTTCAAGAAACTCGAGGGCAAGTTCTAATAGTCAAGTTCTAATAGCAGTAACGCCGCGTACATCTCAGATATATACCTACCTCGTATAACTCTTTCTTATATTATTTATTTATTAATTTATTTATTTATCTATTCTTGTTATCATTTATATAAGTATCATGTATTTGTTCCTGTGGTACCCAGGTTAGGAAATTAGGAAATGAAATTAATGTTATGTGTAAGAAAATTGTGAAGAGATAAGCACGAACGGGACCCCGGCAGGAGACAGATATTTCCTGGTATGGCGATGACCATCAAGTGCGTTGGAAGCGAGAAGTCTGGAAAAACCAATAGGAGACCAGGGTCGGTGGTCACGTCTCCATAGCTCCCAGAACTGTTGCTTCAAGTACGTTACGCGTTGCCACCGTGTAAGATATGATGGTCTGCTCCCGTTAATTGAAAGCTCTGGTACGGACATCAAAGAGGACCCAATCAGCAAGTGCGCTGGGCTAAGCGCCTCTCCATCGTTCTGGTCTTCGGAGAGGGGTGCCATTGGTCTGGAATTTAAGATTGCCGCCGACTCGATTCCAATCGTTTGAAGCTCCTTGTACGTTAGCCCAGTGTTGCCCAAGTTTTTCATCATTAGGCTTCATGGACTTCACTACGGCCTCGCACAAGCCGCCAAAGTGGGGAGCACGCGGAGGGATGAACTTGAACTCGAATCCCGCGAACAGCTGCTGCTTAAAGTCCTCGAGCTGCGATCGTGCACCGACGAAATTAGTTGCATGTTCACAATAAATGCGTAGTGGGATGCATCTGCGACTGACGAAGGGCTTTAAGCAAAGACTAAAGTTATTAGTAGACAGATCTGAAATGAGTTCTATGTGGATTGTTTTTGACGAAAAGCATATAAACACGGCCATGTATTTTTTATATGGCACCTTGCTTCGAATGCGGTATTATGTTGTAAATGAAAGCGATCAACTGGAAGTGATCCCATTAATTGTTCCATTAAACAAGGCTTATAATGGTAACAGTGTGTGCAGCGCCGCATAATCTTTCGAACAATTTGTCTGGCGTTTACAATCCAAGCCTGAAGACGTAGGATTCCAATGAGTGCCTTCGGTTCAGCGCGCATGTGCTGCCGGTGGAGATATTCAACTAACTTCAATGTGAAGCAATGATTCTTTGGAAGAATAACAGGAAACTTGGGATAAGCGGCCTCCTACTCGTAATAGTGTTATAAAACGGTTTGAACCGTCATTCGCTGCTAGGAACGGAATTAGTTTTTGAAATTCGGGTTTTAAATCTTGTGGGAATCTGCACAGAGCAGCGAGATTGCCAAGGAGAGCGACGATGCTAGCAGCGGACACGAGTGATGAGTGTCAAGAGAGACGAGAGTTTAGTTCTAAATAAGTGAGCGAGCAAGACAGACGTGTGTTAATAAAGAAATGAAATAAACCGAATTTAAGTACACTAAAGTGCGGGTCTATTACTTGATATCACGGGTCGTTACATTGACGACGAGGTAAATTTACTATTTTGTGCCAAATATATATATATATATATATATATATTTCTAAGTGAAACTTAATTCTAGTGAATTAAAATATAATTCCAATGTAAGTACACAAAAACGAAAAAGAGTGCGAAAGTAGAGCACAAAACGAAAGATAACGGTTCTTGTGTCTACGTTGGCGTGAGAGGCTTCGCTCTCAGAGGCGATGTTCTCCACGCAAGACGAAATCTCTAAGCAAAGAGTAAAAGAAAAGAGAAGTAGAAAATGATGAAGTGTTAAATTTAACAAGTCCATCGCAGCAACGTACACACGTTTGTATGTGAGCCAAAGAGAGTGAAATTATTCTAACAAAGAGAGGCTGAGTGTCATACAAGCCAAAATATTAAGAGAGATAAATCTATGCAAGCCACATATACAGATGCAAATAAGTACGAATATACATATGTATGTAAAAAGAGAAGGCTGTGCGAAAGAGTTTCGTCTTGCGTAAGCCAAATATTAAATCGATCGTGTATAAAATACAAGTCGACAAAAAGAAAACATGTAAAAGGCTGAGTAATAACAATCTCGTTTTACAGTTAAGATGACTGATAATATTCTTAAACCATTTCTATGTGACACGATTGAAAAATCGGTGCTCAGAAATAAATGGGAAAAATGGTTAAGAGCGTACGCCATAGCTATGGAGGTTGACCAAATTGAGTCACCAAAAACCAAGAGAACAAAACTACTTCATTTGGGTGGAGCTGTTGTATACTCATTACCAGGCGCAATAATTGAGTACGATGAAAAGCTGGACAATAATGTTTTCGTTATTTTAATTGAGAAGTTAAATGCCTATTTTTCACCTAAGCAAAATTCCACGTTCGAACGACATCTTTTTCGCAATTTTGCTCCACAGGAGGGGGAAAATTTCTCGAAATTTATTCTTCGGCTACGACAACAAATGTATAAATGCTTCTTTGGCGAATCGAAAATGGAAATCGAGGAAATCTGTCTTAAGGACAAAATACTGGACTCGTGGGCACCTCCGGAATTAAAGAAGAAACTTCTGAGTAAAGAGCACTCCCTAGACGAGATTGTTGAGGCGTGTCAAGCCGAGGAGCAAATTAACAAACAATCCGAAGCAATGCAGAAGCCAACCGTTGAGGCAATAAACAAAATTGAGGCTCGTAAAGCCAAACTGGAAGTGGGATGTTCTAGGTGTGGTCGGATGGGTCATGCCAATAGTGATCCCGTTTGTCCGGCGCGACTCGCCAAATGCAATAAATGCTCGAAAATAGGGCATTTTGCACGCAGATGCAGGTCGAAACAGTATCCTCAGCATAAAAATGGAAACCTAAAGCTACGATCAAATGACGATTGCGCTGGAGATGGTCGATCTGATTTCAAAAGGAAGAAGGAAAGCTCGAATTGCTTCAAAATACAGTACAAAATACAGCAGTGACGAGGAAGAAGAGCTTATCAGCTGCAAAATTGGAGGCCAAGAAGTTTCTCTATTATTGATTCTGGTTCGCGATTCAATCCATCAGCCATATAGACTGGGAAACACTGAAAAGAAAAACCCCGGCGGTGTTTAATGTGAGATCACATTCACAAAAACAATTACTAGAAGTAATTTGTGTTTTTGAAGCACCGATATCAGCTGTACCAGATGTCGAGGTGATTCCTACATTTTTTGTTATTAAAAATGGACGACAGTCACTACTGGGCGTGAGACAGCCATAAAGCTAAATGTTATTCGTCTTGGCCTAAGTGTCAATCGAGTTGAAACGACCGCACCATTTCGCAAATGGAAAGGTGTTGAAATAAAGCTGTGCATTGGTCCCCAAATCAAGCCTGTTCAGCAGCCGGTGCGGAGGATCCCAGTGGCACTTGAAGATAAAGTTGCAGTTAAGCTTGATGAAGGTTTGAAGCGAGACATTATTGAATCTCTTACCTCCCTAATTGTCCTGGCGTTTAAGGAGAATGGCGATATTCGACTCTGCGTTGATATGCGTCTGGCGAACAAGGCAATTCGTCGAGAAAACTATCCACTACCAACTTTTGAATCTTTTATGACCAAACTCAGAGGTGCACGATTCTTTTCGCGCTTAGACTTGAAAGACGCTTATCATCAGCAGGAACTGGATGAAGACAGCAGGGAAATCACAACCTTTATAACACCAATGGGACTTTTTCGATATAAAAGATTGATGTTCGGAGTCAATTCTGCTCCAGAGATTTTTCAAAGTCATCTCGAGCAGCTGTTAGTAGATTTTCCGAATGTTATGAACTACATCGAAGACGTTATTATCTTCGGAGAAAGTCAAGAGGAACATGACAAAACCGTAAGAGATGTCCGCAAGGTATTCGAGGAAAACAACGTACTGCTAAATGACCAAAAATGCGTTTGAAAAAGCAAAAAACTTAAATTTCTTGGCCACATTCTTTCCGATAGAGGCATTGAAGTCGATCCCGATAAAGTTGATGCTATTAAAGCATTTCGAGAGCCAATCAATAAAGAGGAGATACGAAGTTTTCTCGGCCTGGTGACGTACGTAGGGAAATTTATTCCTGATCTAGCAGACTGTACGGAACCTCTACGTCAACTTTTAAAGAAGGACACGAAATTCAGCTGGGGCGAAACAGAGAAAAACGCTTTTCTGAACCTAAAGAATCGACTGGCATATGTGCCAAATCTTCAATATTTCAATCCAGGAAATCGAACCCGTCTCGTAGCAGATGCCAGTCCTGTAGCACTCGGAGCAGTTTTATTGCAGTTCTTGGCTAACAATGATCCCTTATTATTTCATTTGCAAGCCGAGCGTTATCGGATGTTGAAAAACGTTTGTTTAATGCACAAAGCGTCTTTTGTGCTGCACAAGATATCAGGTTGGGGGGTGCATAAACTAATTACAATCTATAAACTCAGGCGAGAAAAAGACAACCGTTTACCAAGATCTAACATCAGCAACTGCCTTTTATTAGCAGCGGCAAAATAACATAATGTTCTAACAGAGTAATTTACAGAGATTGGTTAATACATGTTAATAAGCTTTGTTTACATTTGTATAGGCAAAGAGAAACAGTATGTAAGACGAAAAATATTGTGAGTTTGACCGAACATCCCGGCCGCCTTGAAAGTATCATCTTTCAACAAGATTGAGAATCCGTGGGTAATACTGCCAGCTTATGCACTGGTCGGCAGCACACCCCAGTGCTGGTTCGAATGTGGGCCACTCGAACTAGCCCATCCTTTCCGGGAACAACGGTCTCGACGCGCCCAATCTTCCATCGCTGAGGAGGCAGATTGTCGTCGTGGATGATGACCATGGTGTTAGCCCTGATGTTGGCCGATGGTGTTGTCCATTTGGTGCGCGAGCGTAGTTCCTGTAGGTACTCAAGCGACCACCTTCGCCAAAACTGTTGTTTGCTCGCGGTCACGGCGTCGAATCGTTCCAGGCTGGACGCATGTGTTGATGACACAGTCCCGGCCCGGCGTAAGTGCCCCAAAGTCGTTGGGATCTGGAGACAGCGGAGACAATGGGCGCGAGTTGAGAATCGCTTCGACTTCAGTGGTTATGGTGCAGAGCTCCTCGAAGGTGAATCTTGAATTCATCAGTGTTCTGTAGAGTAGACTCTTGGCGCTTTTTACCGCCGCCTCCCAAAGGCCTCCAAAGTGAGCAGCTCTAGGAGGGATGAAATGGAAAGTTATGAAATCAGTTGACAAATAAGACGAAATGACTTCTTGCGTGGCTTTGTCTTGAAGGAACGCTCGTAGTTCTTGAAGATGGTTGGCAGCTCCGACGAAATTGGTTCCGTTGTCGCAGAAGATGTCGGTTGGAATTGACCGTCTGGCGATCATCCGTTTAAGTGCTGCAAGAAATGCCTTGGTTGACAAATCCGAGACGACTTCTATATGGACGGCCTTGGATGCCAAACAAATGAAGACGGCGAGGTAGGACTTTGTTGGACCCTTTCCTCTAATGCGAAGATATGTGTTAAACGGTCCGCAGAAGTCGACGCCACACCTTTGGAACGGCTGTTGCGGTAGCACTCGTTCTAGTGGTAGCGATCCCATGAGTTGGTTCTCCAGTTTGGGTCTGAACCGAACGCAGGCGATACAGGAACGCACCACTCGACGAGCCAGGTCCCTGGCGTTGATGATCCAGTATTCCAGACGGATTAGCGCGACTAGAGCTTTCGGGCCTGCGTGACAATTCCTCAGATGCAAGTGTCGTACATAAATCCACGCAAAGTGCGATTTGCTAGGCAGTAGCAGCGGATGCCTTTCAGATTCAGGGATGTCGGCGTTCTGTAATCGTCCTCCAACCCTTATAAGAGCATGTCCTGATGAGCTGTCGAGAAAAGGCGTTAAATACTTTAGGTGACTTGTAAGCGGCTTAGCTTTCTGCAGCGAGTGAAAATCTTCAAGGAACGACTGTTGCTGAATATTGTAGACGATGCTGAACAATGCGCGGCGAAGTTCTTCCGATGTAAGCGATGGATTGACAATTTTGACTCCTCTTGATAAGTTGGCGAAGCGAAAGACGTATGCGATGGTTCGAATGCAGCGAGTGTATGAGCTGATGTGAGTCAGCTGTTGGAGAACATGATTGCTGATCACAGCCGTGGTGAATGTGCTCCTTCGTTGCTCTGCTTTGACAATAGTTGGATCGATATCGATGATTTGCGGAGTGGTTGGCCACTGGGACGATGGTTGGGTCAAGAACTGTGGACCTGTGAACCACAGCGATGCTGCCAGCTCAGATGTAGCAGCTCCGCGCGAAACTATGTCCGCCGGATTGCTCTCACCTGGTACAAATTTCCACTGGCCATCTGCGGTCCATTCTTGAATTTCGGAGATTCGGTTTCCAACGAATGCTGACAGTGTGACTGAGTGCTGTTTTAGCCAGTGAAGCACAATCTGCGAGTCCGTCCAGAAATAGACCGAGAATTTTCTGTCCGCTAATAGAGGCTTCAATTTCGCATACAGTTGGCCCAGCAAATGCGCTCCACACAATTCCAGTTTTGGAAGGGATTTTTCTTCACAGGAGCCACTCTCGATTTGCCAGTCAATAGCTGCACTGCGACATCTCCCGTCGACGTTTCCGAGCGTAGATACACGCAGCAGCCGTAAGCCCTGATTGATGCGTCACAAAATCCATGAAGTTGAAGTGATCGCATCTTGTGTTGGAGGCAATAGCGGGGAATCGATAAAATTGAGACTGTTTGGAATGATTCTAGGCATTTGCTCCAGGCTGTGTGTATGTTTTCTGGAACGCTCTCGTCCCATTGCAGGCCAGCGAGCCAAAGTTCTTGCAGAAGTATTTTTGCGACAACAACAAGCGGTGAGAGCAAACCAAGCGGGTCGAACAAGGCGGATGCGGTGGACAAAATACTTCTTTTGGTGATACGCGTTGCGTGGTTCCTTGGTATGAACTTGAAGAACAGTGTATCCTTGTGCTGGTTCCAGTTCACTCCAAGAGCGCTGGCTAGTCCCTCGCCACAGGAACTGAGCTTCTTGGATGCATGATCTTCCATGAATCCAACGTAGTTGGAATGCCATTTGGTGAGTGGGAAATGCCCTCGACGAAGAATTTCTGTGACTTGATCCTTGATAATGCGAAGCGTCTCTAACTCGTCTGCACCCGTGAGTAGGTCATCAACATAGAAAGACGACTTTATGATAGCGGCGCCGATTGCGCCACGTTGGGCGCCAAAATGTTTAATGCACAAAGCGTCTTTTGTGCTGCACAAGATATCAGGGGTGCATAAACTAATTACAATCTATAAACTCAGGCGAGAAAAAGACAACCGTTTACCAAGATCTAACATCAGCAACTGCCTTTTATTAGCAGCGGCAAAATAACATAATGTTCTAACAGAGTAATTTACAGAGATTGGTTAATACATGTTAATAAGCTTTGTTTACATTTGTATAGGCAAAGAGAAACAGTATGTAAGACGAAAAATATTGTGAGTTTGACCGAACAACGTTATTCGCAAACGGAGAAAGAAAGTCTGGCTCTAGTCTGGGCGGTAGAGCGATTTTACTACTACCTGGTTGGAATTCGATTCGAACTGTTGACCGACCACAAACCTTTGGATGCAATTTTCAAACCAACATCGAAACCACCAGCCCGTATAGAGAGGTGGCTCCTACGTCTGCAGTCATACGATTTTAACCTCTCCCCCTGCGTGGTAATCGTATCGTTATTCCAACATCACTTCGAAATCGGATTCTCGAGCTGGCTCATGAAGGGCACCCAGGAGAATCGGCCATGAAAAGGCGGTTAAGATCAAAAGTTTGGTGGCCTCGGATTGACCGCGACGCGGAAAAATTCATAAAACACTGCAAAGATTGCCTCCTGGTGTCTCAACCATCCAGACCAGCGCCCATGAATAGAAATCCATTTCCAACTGGCCCATGGATTTGGGTAGCGTCCGATTTGCTGGGTCCTTTACCCAATAACGAGTTCATCCTGGTTTTTATAGATTACTACTCTCGCTATATGGAATTCAAATTTTTACGCTCTATTTCGTCAGCTAGCCTCATTGAAGTAATGAAAGAGATATTTTGTAGATTAGGTTATCCAAAATACTTAAGAACTGACAATGGTCGACAATATATCAGCTCAGAATTCGCGGAATATTGCAAAATTTGCGGAATAGAGCAGGTGAAGACACCACCCTATTGGCCCCAGGCTAATGGTGAGGTGGAAAACATGAATTGATCTTTAGTGAAACGATTAAAAATCGCATATTCAAATTCAAATAATTACAAAGAGGAGATTCAGAAGTTCGTACTCATGCACAACTACAGGAGTAGCTCCAACTCAGCTTATGTTCAATAGGGTCGTTCGAGACAAAGTTCCATGTATAGATGACATTACAGACTCGGCTGAAAGGGATAGAGATTGTATACTAAAACAAAAAGGGAAAGAACAGGCAGACAAAAAGAGAGGGGCTAAAGAAATCGAAATAAAGGTAGGGGATAAGGTGCTTTTGAAGAATGTAATTTTCACAAACAAATTAACTCCAACTTTTGGCGACACCGAATATGAAGTAGTAGAAAGAAACAATAATATTATTAAAATTACGGCAGAGGGTAAGACACTTATTAGGAACGTATCCCATGTCAAGAAGATTCCAATAATGACAAGCGAGGCAACGGCATCTGTAATTTCTCCTTTAGGTAACGCTCGAGATAATAGGACATCGGGACAGGACTACCAGGAAGATGGGGAAGACCAGGAACATCGAACGGAGCGGTTGGCGGAAAGCTTACATCAACCTTTGAAGCTGAAACTTGTTAATAAAGGAGGGATGTGGGAATCTGCACAGAGCAGCGAGAAGAGCGACGATGCTAGCAGCGGACACGAGTGATGAGTGTCAAGAGAGACGAGAGTTTAGTTCTAAATAAGTGAGCGAGCAAGACAGACGTGTGTTAATAAAGAAATGAAATAAACCGAATTTAAGTACACTTAAGTGCGGGTCTATTACTTGATATCACGGGTCGTTACAAATCTTATTTTCCTTTAGTTGCAGGATTTCGTTGGAAAAGGTCTTTTGCTGAATATGTGATACGATGTGCTTGAACGCGTATTGCAATTCAGTTACTGGTGTATGAATTACATCGACTAAGTTAAATTTTCTGTTGACCTTGATTCTATTGAAGACGCGCAACACAAAAGCTATGACTCGCAAAATGCGCCGATAGGATGAGAATTTGTTGATAACGTAGTCGAATATATCTTCCTTGCTACCACTATCGGTACATGTGAGGACTGTTGCTTTTCGCAGCTTCAACTCTTCATTGGTCTCCTGAGAATTTGGTACTGGTTGAGGCTATCCAAATGAGTCCTGACCGAAGAAGATTGGTCCACGAAACCATATAGTTTCCATAAGCTCGGACGCTGCGCAGTCTCTGGACACTATGTCCGCGAGATCGTACTTGCCCGGAACGTGCCTCCAAGTGATATTTGACGTGTTTGATTCTATCTCAGAAATCCGGTTGGCGACGAAACAGTTTAGCCTGGACGAGTGCATGGTTAACCACTGTAAAACTATTCTTGAATCTGTCCAAAAGAAAATGTTTTTAATGTATTTTCCGAATTTTAGCTTAATCTTGGCCCATGTTTGACACAATAAATATGAGGCGCACAATTCTTGCCTTTATTGGCGCCACTTTAGACTTGGCGATGATAAGCATTGATTTAAACTCTCCATTTATGTATGTTCGCAGATATAGGCAACAGCCATTAGCTCGCTGCGATGCATCTGAAAATCCGTGTATTTCCGATAGATTTCATGGGGACGAGTTAATACATCATGGAATTCGGATTGTGCAAATCTTCTTCTATTCGCTTCCACTGAGATTGAAGCTCAGGGGAAAGTGGATCGTCCCAGTTCAGATGGTGCATCCACAACTCTTGAACCAATATTTTCGATCGAATGACGACCTGTGATACGAGCCCTAGAAAATCGTACAAGTGACCTACAAGTGTAGGTAGGGCATACCTGAAACAGAACACATCTAATTTTGGTTGCCACGACATGCCCAAAGTGCATGACGATGTAAGCAAAAGGCAATAAGTGTTAAGATTAGATTCTGCTGGATGCTTGGCCCAATCATCAACAACTCATTCAGAGAAAGGTTTGATGTTGCTTTGCACGATGCATCAAACAGAACACGCATCTTGGTAGTCGTGCTTTCTGATCTAAGGACTCCATAATGCGGGATTACATGATGTTTCTTTTGAGAGTCGAAATCAGACGCCAATTGCATGTGATTCAAATCTATGTATTCCCTCATGAATTGAACGTACATCTTTAACAACGGGTTGCGGCTCAACCTACGTCCATTTTGCAAAAGACGGGATTTGGCAATTTCAAAAGATTTACCTAACATGTGAGGATTCTACTTAAATGGCAAGCAGATGTGAGAAACCTTGTGTTTGAAACCTTGGTGAAACCTGGAACGTGCGAATCAAACTCCCCTATTAGCCAAAACCTTTCTAATGCACCTTGCAGCTCCATAGAACGTGCCATGTTGCACGTTACGACTTGCGATTGCGGAATATCAGACCCCTTTCCGCCAACGATCCAACCAAGTTCAATCTCATCTGCGTTCTGACATCGCCTATGCCAGAAATGTCATACTTCTGTTTCTCGAATCTGAGCTGAAGGAGCTTGGCCAACTCTTCAGAGATGAAATTTATTTCAGAGCCTGAGTCAAGCAAAGCCCTGGCTGGCTGAAATATTCCGAACTTATCCCTAATCAATACTATTGCCGTAGGAATTAAAGCGCGCCTTGAATGACGCGAAAGCATGGAAAGAGCATGTGTAGGTTCCTGCTGCTGCTGAGGTGAGTGAAAATAATTTGTGTTGGTTGCTCTGGATGATCAGTTCTATGCAGAATAGTTTGATGTCAGTCTTTACAAACGCGGCACCGAGACCTACTTGGACATCTGCTCGGCAAATAGTCGGTGCGCAAACAATTATGCACAGAGCGGATAGCTTGACGAAATTCAATTTATCTAGTAAACCAAAGGAAGGGCACTGAGTGAGAAAATGATAAGTAGCAGAACATTTTTTACAACCACCCTGTGCCGTAACAAAGGGTCTCCTATTCTGCGTGTGCCTTTCCTTTGGCTTCTCATCAGATTATCGTTTGACGTTGCTCTCCAAATATAGACAATGACGGCTTAAACTGCGATAACACTCCTCCCAAGTAGGCAACACCTCGTATTCTTGAACCCGATCGTACGATAATTTCGAATCTGCATCAATTTTAGATAAAACAAGATGAATTAGTATTGCATTCATAACATCTGCTTCTGTTCCTAACGACAACAACGATTCACGCAGCGCGGAGACGGTATCCAAATACAGCGAAGAGCTGCGGGATCAGATCTTTTCATAATTTGAATATCAAATAAGCTAGAAATGAGCTCTATGAAAATAAAAACCTTTTTATCGTAGCGCTCCTTTAACTGCCTTAACACCTTTGGATAATTGATTTCGGACACTTGAAAGGGGGCCACGACACTCAGCGCGGGACCAGACAAACAGTTAAGCAGGTTGTTAAATTTGTCAACAGTTTATATTGAAGCGTCATCATGTACCATGCTAGTAAAGGCAGTGATAAACTTCATGTAGTCACCATACTTCCTGTCGAACGAAGGCAGCCTTAACGAAGGGAAACGATTATGGTGCCCAGTTGCGCAATTTGCTGATGAATTGAAGAAACTTGCATCTTCTGAATTGTGGCAAGTGGCTGAAACTAATTTGAGCTGCGTTGGCACCTGAACGCAGGTCCCTGAACTTCCCATCTTACAAAAAAACTGTTCTCGTCTGGATAGTGTCAGGGAGATGTGCCTCGGAAAACAAAATAAAAGCAGAAAATTCGGTACACCTCAGCTGTCAGGAAAAAGCGTTGGAGTCAACGACACCACCCTGCTAAATTTTGGTCTGTGGAGGACTTGCCGCCTAGGGGCTAATTCCGTACTCTGAGTAGCAACTTTGTGTAAAAAAACTTTGGGAAAAATCCTTATAGACTGCCGTCGGGGAAGTTTTCGGTTCGTCTCCCTTTCAAATCTGACCCAAATACTCATTGTTCGTCGTATGAATTTGCGAAACGTAGATTTTTGTCACTTGAAAGGAGATTGGCCAAAGATCCTTCTTTAATGAATATGTATCTGTTGTCAGGAAGATTTTCGATTCAGGTAGGCTTCGAATTGGCAAAGTGGTTTTTAAACTTCCCAGAGATCTCCGATAGCGCTATAATGCCGTAAAAACCATTGAAGTAGTTTGGTTACCTGGCAAAGATTACTTTAAAATTTAAAGTTTAAATTTCGATTCGATAATTTTTTCCTAATTCTTCATGCGACAAAACGAAACGTACTCTGGGAAACTGCGAGTCTATAAGGTTTCGCTGACGCTTTCATGCGAGCATATGGAGCCTCCATCTATGTTGCCTTGGCTTATCATATGAATCTCGCTCGTTTTTTTCCTTGTGTTCTTATGACTGATTATCCTTTCTGCGTCTCTTGTAAGTAGATTTTAGATACCACATTTTCATTGTTGGGCATAAGAAAACCGAAGAATTGTCACCTTTATTATAATTGTTTTTCTAATTTCGTAATATTAATCCTGGGTAACTGCATTTCTTCTTCTTCCATGATGTACTTGCGGTGTTCAATAGTGTGTTTCACACTTTTCTTTAAGTTTCCCTAGGCTGTGTCCAGAGTGATTTTATGAATTTATTGGAAGCCTGACCCTTTAAAGACGCATAACCCTTCAGCGCGCCTCATGATTGTCGTTTTCATTGCCGTTGGGCTAACAGTTTATCACCAATTTTAGTATTAACAAGCTGCGTACCTCTGCTCGAGCAGCAAGTAGAAAGGTAACGCAGGCTGACTGCCGTTGTAAAGCCGTTTTATTCTGAAAATATTCACATTATACATAACTTACCACAATTCTGTTAGCTAATCTTACCGCAGTATGTCCTCCTTAATTCACTAAGCGACAATCAATGCGGAACTTAAATCTTTTCATAATTTGAATATCAAATAAGCTAGAAATGAGCTCTATGAAAATAAAAAACCTTTTTATCGTAGCGCTCCTTTAACTGCCTTAACACCTTTGGATAATTGATTTCGGACACTTGAAAGGGGGCCACGACACTCAGCGCGGGACCAGACAAACAGTTAAGCAGGTTGTTAAATTTGTCAACAGTTTATATTGAAGCGTCATCATGTACCATGCTAGTAAAGGCAGTGATAAACTTCATGTAGTCACCATACTTCCTGTCGAACGAAGGCAGCTTTAACGAAGGGAAACGATTATGGTGCCCAGTTGCGCAATTTGCTGATGAATTGAAGAAACTTGCATCTTCTGGCCGGTGCATCTTTGACGCTCCAAAACGAGTGATGATAATTGAAAACACAGGCTAACAGTTTATCACCAATTTTAGTATTAACAAGCTGCGTACCTCTGCTCGAGCAGCAAGTAGAAAGGTAACGCAGGCTGACTGCCGTTGTAAAGCCGTTTTATTCTGAAAATATTCACATTATACATAACTTACCACAATTCTGTTAGCTAATCTTACCGCAGTATGTCCTCCTTAATTCACTAAGCGACAATCAATGCGGAACTTAAATCTTTTCATAATTTGAATATCAAATAAGCTAGAAATGAGCTCTATGAAAATAAAAACCTTTTTATCGTAGCGCTCCTTTAACTGCCTTAACACCTTTGGATAATTGATTTCGGACACTTGAAAGGGGGCCACGACACTCAGCGCGGGACCAGACAAACAGTTAAGCAGGTTGTTAAATTTGTCAACAGTTTATATTGAAGCGTCATCATGTACCATGCTAGTAAAGGCAGTGATAAACTTCATGTAGTCACCATACTTCCTGTCGAACGAAGGCAGCCTTAACGAAGGGAAACGATTATGGTGCCCAGTTGCGCAATTTGCTGATGAATTGAAGAAACTTGCATCTTCTGGCCGGTGCATCTTTGACGCTCCAAAACGAGTGATGATAATTGAAAACACGAGTTGAGTATCAGTAATTTTGCGAAGAGTTATTTAGCGAAAACTAAGTGTGGAGCAATTATTGAGTGAAGCAATACCTTATCCAAATATGTTGGCAATGCCCTTTTGCTCAGAGGGAAAAACAAAACACTCCGATGGTCGGGAGAGTAACTCAATTTTTGTCTTATCTACTTGCAGACCAGCTGCACAAGTATGTGTATATATAGGCAATGCCTTTTGGTTGAAAGTGGAATGACAAACCCCGATTGCATTTGCGAGTCTATCTTACAGTTTTTCGTCTTCTTTGTGTCGCTGTTCCTTCGCTTGCCAAGCTGTATACAGGCATCCACGACGCCCTAGTGGCGATGATTCCGGTGATCCAACGATGCTTCCGGAGAGCCAACGATGATGCCAAACGCACTGACAGTAGTCCAATGAGCTGCACTGCGTGCCGAAAATACACCTAGTATTCTGGCGTTGCGGGAATATACTTCTCCGCCGAATGCAGAGGGAATGATGCTAAGTGTGAATAGAATTTATAGTGGGACTTGCCCAATGCAGAGTCCTGTCACGGTCGCCAAAATGTGCGGACTCTGCCAAATGCAGAGTAATTAGAAGAAACGTCCGAGTTGTTTCGATTTCTAATATGCACTGATATTCAATGTTCGATTTCGAGATTACAAAAGAGAGATATGTACATGTGTGAGCTGCATGTATAAGAGTGCGTAAGACGAATTCAAAATAAACATATGATTACAGTGTAGGGTAGTTAAGTAGAACAAGTTGGCAAGAATTCAAATTGTTAGGCAAATTAAACAAAATTATTTATAAATCAGTAATAATTAAATGAAATTAGAATTAACTTATGATGTCATCGAACACCACTCGTTTGTTTTTTTACCTTTTATTATTCAATAAAATTTTTAATAAGCTCTTCGATTTAATTAAGAACATTTAAATAAATAATAAAACATGGCTAGCAAAGAAATCAAAGTCCCTAAAAATAAATCAGATTGAATAATGAGATGTATATCCCGAACTCAGCAATATTTACAAGAGAGTCGAGAGTTAAATCCAGTCGAATAGAATGTCGTTTAGAAATTTAAACTTCGCTCATAGTGAATGCTTTGACAATTCAAAAAAAACACAGCAAGATTGTTCCGCGGGGAAACCGCCGTAATGGCAAAATTAATGCTTCGCCGGCAAAGCGCACTTCCCAATGCCGTTTGCCGAGCGTTTCTCTTCCGACATTCAGCGGAGAGAACTCCGAATTTTAAAATTTTTTAAGCCTTTTCAAAACATATGTCGACAAACATGACACTCGTGTCTGTCTGGTGACGCTTTAGGCACCGTCAGGGGAAGTCTCTGCGGATAATTATCCCATAGCACTGGCTAGCCTGAAGCGGGTGTACGTAATGGTTGCCTGCCTGGTTGTCTTCGACAATATATCGACTTTTTTAAATATACCGAAAATGTCTCAGCCATCAATTACAGCCTTGAAAAGCCTGATCGACACAGTCAGAGCTCTTTATAGTTCTCTGCTATATATTGGGGTTGACTTACGGATAACGAATGCTATCCTTATACATTTAATAATGAGTTAAGTCGATGCCGGAAATATGAGCTTGCGGGGCATTTGTGAAACTAATGCTTAAGCAACGAAGAAAATACACAATAGTGAAGTCGCGAATTCGATTTGTACGTTTTAAAATTATTTCTGGTGATCATTATTCGGATCAAGCGGTGAAAATCAGCGGGTACCTGGGCGTGGCCGAATGGCAGCCCACGTCAAGCTGCTTTGGCACCTATACGTATACCTAAGCCTACATTTATAACTCATATAGTTCCCTTTCTTCCGTTTTTCGCTATTCGCATTTTTGGTTTTCCGGATATTTTTGGGCGAGGCCAGATGAAAAAATTATACGCATCATAGAAACTACATGCTTAATCGCAACTTCCTATCTCGTAGAGTTACCGAGATTTCTACTAAAAGCGAAAACCGTCTTTCGACCTTGGTGGGTGTATAATTGTATAATTGTACCGCATCTCAGGATGCTGAATTGTGGCAAGTGGCTGAAACTAATTTGAGCTGCGTTGGCACCTGAACGCAGGTCCCTGAACTTCCCATCTTACAAAAAAACTGTTCTCGTCTGGATAGTGTCAGGGAGATGTGCCTCGGAAAACAAAATAAAAGCAGAAAATTCGGTACACCTCAGCTGTCAGGAAAAAGCGTTGGAGTCAACGACACCACCCTGCTAAATTTTGGTCTGTGGAGGACTTGCCGCCTAGGGCTAATTCCGTACTCCTGAGTAGCAACTTTGTGTAAAAAACTTTGGGAAAAATGCTTATAGACTGCCGTCGGGGAAGTTTTCGGTTCGTCTCCCTTTCAAATCTGACCCAAATACTCATTGTTCGTCGTATGAATTTGCGAAACGTAGATTTTTGTCACTTGAAAGGAGATTGGCCAAAGATCCTTCTTTAATGAATATGTATCTGTTGTCAGGAAGATTTTCGATTCAGGTAGGCTTCGAATTGGCAAAGTGGTTTTTAAACTTCCCAGAGATCTCCGATAGCGCTATAATGCCGTAAAAACCATTGAAGTAGTTTGGTTACCTGGCAAAGATTACTTTAAAATTTAAAGTTTAAATTTCGATTCGATAATTTTTTCCTAATTCTTCATGCGACAAAACGAAACGTACTCTGGGAAACTGCGAGTCTATAAGGTTTCGCTGACGCTTTCATGCGAGCATATGGAGCCTCCATCTATGTTGCCTTGGCTTATCATATGAATCTCGCTCGTTTTTTTCCTTGTGTTCTTATGACTGATTATCCTTTCTGCGTCTCTTGTAAGTAGATTTTAGATACCACATTTTCATTGTTGGGCATATGAAAACCGAAGAATTGTCACCTTTATTATAATTGTTTTTCTAATTTCGTAATATTAATCCTGGGTAACTGCATTTCTTCTTCTTCCATGATGTACTTGCGGTGTTCAATAGTGTGTTTCACACTTTTTCTTTAAGTTTCCCGTAGGCTGTGTCCAGAGTGATTTTATGAATTTATTGGAAGCCTGACCCTTTAAAGACGCATAACCCTTCAGCGCGCCTCATGATTGTCGTTTTCATTGCCGTTGGGCTAACAGTTTATCACCAATTTTAGTATTAACAAGCTGCGTACCTCTGCTCGAGCAGCAAGTAGAAAGGTAACGCAGGCTGACTGCCGTTGTAAAGCCGTTTTATTCTGAAAATATTCACATTATACATAACTTACCACAATTCTGTTAGCTAATCTTACCGCAGTATGTCCTCCTTAATTCACTAAGCGACAATCAATGCGGAACTTAAATCTTTTCATAATTTGAATATCAAATAAGCTAGAAATGAGCTCTATGAAAATAAAAACCTTTTTATCGTAGCGCTCCTTTAACTGCCTTAACACCTTTGGATAATTGATTTCGGACACTTGAAAGGGGGCCACGACACTCAGCGCGGGACCAGACAAACAGTTAAGCAGGTTGTTAAATTTGTCAACAGTTTATATTGAAGCGTCATCATGTACCATGCTAGTAAAGGCAGTGATAAACTTCATGTAGTCACCATACTTCCTGTCGAACGAAGGCAGCCTTAACGAAGGGAAACGATTATGGTGCCCAGTTGCGCAATTTGCTGATGAATTGAAGAAACTTGCATCTTCTGGCCGGTGCATCTTTGACGCTCCAAAACGAGTGATGATAATTGAAAACACGAGTTGAGTATCAGTAATTTTGCGAAGAGTTATTTAGCGAAAACTAAGTGTGGAGCAATTATTGAGTGAAGCAATACCTTATCCAAATATGTTGGCAATGCCCTTTTGCTCAGAGGGAAAAACAAAACACTCCGATGGAGAGTAACTCAATTTTTGTCTTATCTACTTGCAGACCAGCTGCACAAGTATGTGTATATATAGGCAATGCCTTTTGGTTGAAAGTGGAATGACAAACCCCGATTGCATTTGCGAGTCTATCTTACAGTTTTTCGTCTTCTTTGTGTCGCTGTTCCTTCGCTTGCCAAGCTGTATACAGGCATCCACGACGCCCTAGTGGCGATGATTCCGGTGATCCAACGATGCTTCCGGAGAGCCAACGATGATGCCAAACGCACTGACAGTAGTCCAATGAGCTGCACTGCGTGCCGAAAATACACCTAGTATTCTGGCGTTGCGGGAATATACTTCTCCGCCGAATGCAGAGGGAATGATGCTAAGTGTGAATAGAATTTATAGTGGGACTTGCCCAATGCAGAGTCCTGTCACGGTCGCCAAAATGTGCGGACTCTGCCAAATGCAGAGTAATTAGAAGAAACGTCCGAGTTGTTTCGATTTCTAATATGCACTGATATTCAATGTTCGATTTCGAGATTACAAAAAGAGAGATATGTACATGTGTGAGCTGCATGTATAAGAGTGCGTAAGACGAATTCAAAATAAACATATGATTACAGTGTAGGGTAGTTAAGTAGAACAAGTTGGCAAGAATTCAAATTGTTAGGCAAATTAAACAAAATTATTTATAAATCAGTAATAATTAAATGAAATTAGAATTAACTTATGATGTCATCGAACACCACTCGTTTGTTTTTTTACCTTTTATTATTCAATAAAATTTTTAATAAGCTCTTCGATTTAATTAAGAACATTTAAATAAATAATAAAACATGGCTAGCAAAGAAATCAAAGTCCCTAAAAATAAATCAGATTGAATAATGAGATGTATATCCCGAACTCAGCAATATTTACAAGAGAGTCGAGAGTTAAATCCAGTCGAATAGAATGTCGTTTAGAAATTTAAACTTCGCTCATAGTGAATGCTTTGACAATTCAAAAAAAACACAGCAAGATTGTTCCGCGGGGAAACCGCCGTAATGGCAAAATTAATGCTTCGCCGGCAAAGCGCACTTCCCAATGCCGTTTGCCGAGCGTTTCTCTTCCGACATTCAGCGGAGAGAACTCCGAATTTTAAAATTTTTTAAGCCTTTTCAAAACATATGTCGACAAACATGACACTCGTGTCTGTCTGGTGACGCTTTAGGCACCGTCAGGGGAAGTCTCTGCGGATAATTATCCCATAGCACTGGCTAGCCTGAAGCGGGTGTACGTAATGGTTGCCTGCCTGGTTGTCTTCGACAATATATCGACTTTTTTAAATATACCGAAAATGTCTCAGCCATCAATTACAGCCTTGAAAAGCCTGATCGACACAGTCAGAGCTCTTTATAGTTCTCTGCTATATATTGGGGTTGACTTACGGATAACGAATGCTATCCTTATACATTTAATAATGAGTTAAGTCGATGCCGGAAATATGAGCTTGCGGGGCATTTGTGAAACTAATGCTTAAGCAACGAAGAAAATACACAATAGTGAAGTCGCGAATTCGATTTGTACGTTTTAAAATTATTTCTGGTGATCATTATTCGGATCAAGCGGTGAAAATCAGCGGGTACCTGGGCGTGGCCGAATGGCAGCCCACGTCAAGCTGCTTTGGCACCTATACGTATACCTAAGCCTACATTTATAACTCATATAGTTCCCTTTCTTCCGTTTTTCGCTATTCGCATTTTTGGTTTTCCGGATATTTTTGGGCGAGGCCAGATGAAAAAATTATACGCATCATAGAAACTACATGCTTAATCGCAACTTCCTATCTCGTAGAGTTACCGAGATTTCTACTAAAAGCGAAAACCGTCTTTCGACCTTGGTGGGTGTATAATTGTATAATTGTACCGCATCTCAGGATGCTGAATTGTGGCAAGTGGCTGAAACTAATTTGAGCTGCGTTGGCACCTGAACGCAGGTCCCTGAACTTCCCATCTTACAAAAAACTGTTCTCGTCTGGATAGTGTCAGGGAGATGTGCCTCGGAAAACAAAAATAAAAGCAGAAAATTCGGTACACCTCAGCTGTCAGGAAAAAGCGTTGGAGTCAACGACACCACCCTGCTAAATTTTGGTCTGTGGAGGACTTGCCGCCTAGGGCTAATTCCGTACTCCTGAGTAGCAACTTTGTGTAAAAAACTTTGGGAAAAATGCTTATAGACTGCCGTCGGGGAAGTTTTCGGTTCGTCTCCCTTTCAAATCTGACCCAAATACTCATTGTTCGTCGTATGAATTTGCGAAACGTAGATTTTTGTCACTTGAAAGGAGATTGGCCAAAGATCCTTCTTTAATGAATATGTATCTGTTGTCAGGAAGATTTTCGATTCAGGTAGGCTTCGAATTGGCAAAGTGGTTTTTAAACTTCCCAGAGATCTCCGATAGCGCTATAATGCCGTAAAAACCATTGAAGTAGTTTGGTTACCTGGCAAAGATTACTGTTTAATGCACAAAGCGTCTTTTGTGCTGCACAAGATATCAGGTTGGGGGGTGCATAAACTAATTACAATTTATAAACTCAGGCGGGAAAAAGACAACCGTTTACCAAGATCTAACATCAGCAACTGCCTTTTATTAGCAGCGGCAAAATAACATAATGTTCTAACAGAGTAATTTACAGAGATTGGTTAATACATGTTAATAGCTTTGTTTACATTTGTATAGACAAAGAGAAACAGTATGTAAGACGAAAAATATTGTGAGTTTGACCGAACATCCCGGCCGCCTTGAAAGTATCATCTTTCAACAAGATTGAGAGTCCGTGGGCAATACTGCCAGCTTATGCACTGGTCGGCAGCACACCCCAGTGCTGGTTCGAATGTGGCGAGTGTATGAGCTGATGTGAGTCTGCTGTTGGAGAACATGATTGCTGATCACAGCCGTGGTGAATGTGCTCCTTCGTTGCTCTGCTTTGACAATAGTTGGATCCATATCGATGATTTGCGGAGTGGTTGGCCACTGGGACGATGGTTGGGTCAAGAACTGTGGACCTGTGAACCACAGCGATGCTGCCAGCTCAGTTGTAGCAGCTCCACGCGAAACTATGTCCGCCGGATTGCTCTCACCTGGTACAAATTTCCACTGACCATCTGCGGTCCATTCTTGAATTTCGGAGATTCGGTTTCCAACGAATGCTGACAGTGTGACTGAGTGCTGGTTTAGCCAGTGAAGCACAATCTGCGAGTCCGTCCAGAAATAGACCGAGAAGTTTCTGTCCGCTAATAGAGGCTTCAATTTCGCATACAGTTGGCCCAGCAAATGCGCTCCACACAATTCCAGTTTTGGAAGGGATTTTTTCTTCACAGGAGCCACTCTCGATTTGCCAGTCAATAGCTGCACTGCGACATCTCCCGTCGACGTTTCCGAGCGTAGATACACGCAGCAGCCGTAAGCCCTGATTGATGCGTCACAAAATCCATGAAGTTGAAGTGATCGCATCTTGTGTTGGAGGCAATAGCGGGGAATCGATAAAATTGAGACTGTTTGGAATGATTCTAGGCATTTGCTCCAGGCCGTGTGTATGTTTTCTGGAACGCTCTCGTCCCATTGCAGGCCAGCGAGCCAAAGTTCTTGCAGAAGTATTTTTGCGACAACAACAAGCGGTGAGAGCAAACCAAGCGGGTCGAACAAGGCGGATGCGGTGGACAAAATACTTCTTTTGGTGATACGCGTTGCGTGGTTCCTTGGTATGAACTTGAAGAACAGTGTATCCTTGTGCTGGTTCCAGTTCACTCCAAGAGCGCTGGCTAGTCCCTCGCCACAGGAACTGAGCTTCTTGGATGCATGATCTTCCATGAATCCAACGTAGTTGGAATGCCATTTGGTGAGTGGGAAATGCCCTCGACGAAGAATTTCTGTGACTTGATCCTTGATAATGCGAAGCGTCTCTAAGTCGTCTGCACCCGTGAGTAGGTCATCAACATAGAAAGACGACTTTATGATAGCGGCGCCGATTGGACAGTCAGCTTGATGAACATCAGCGAGGTGGTTGAGGCTACGTGTTGCCAAAAATGGGGCGGCTGCAGTGCCGTAGGTTACCGTATTCAATTGATACGTGCGCAGCGTGTCTTCTGGAAATGCTCTCCAAAGAATGTACTGGTATTTGCGATCAATAATGTCGAGATTTACTTGCCTATACATCTTGGTCACATCTGCAGTGATGGCGTAACGATGAAGCCTAAACTTTAGAAGCTGCAGGTACAAGTCCTCCTGGAGTGTTGGACCAACGCATAGCAAGTCGTTGAGTGATAATTGATTTGACGTCCGGCAAGAGGCGTCAAACACCACCCTAAGCTTAGTAGACTCACTGCTGGGTTTGAGGACGCAGTGATGCGGGATGTAGTAGTGCGGCTCGTGCAGTTTAGGATGAATAACTGGGGACATGTGCCCCAATTTCTCATACTCCTCCATGAAGTCGCAGTATTGTTGACGAAGTGCTGGAGATTTCGATAGGCGGCGTTCCATGCTTAGGAACCGACGGCGAGCGATATCAAATGAGTCTCCCAACCGAGTTGGGTCAGCCTTGAATGGCAGTTTGACGACAATCCTACCAGTGCTGTCGAGACAAGTGGTCTTCTCGTACTGTTCCTCGCAAATAGCATGCTCCGGCTTCTGCAGAGGTGGCGAGTCGACTGCTTCCAGTTCCCACAGACGTTTGAGGTTGACATCAATTGACCTTGCGTTTAAAGCCATGCAAGTGGAAACTTCTATTGGCGCGGTTTGCTGCAGTCGGCCGGTTACGACCCAGCCAAACTGAGTTTTCTGCAGCAGCGGGCCTTGAGGTCCCAGCCTTATTTTCCCTATAGTTAAGGCGTCAAAGAAGGCTTCGGTTCCCAGTAGCAGATCGACGTGGCGTGATTGGTAGAATCTTTCATCAGCGAGCGGCGTATTTTCTGGCAGCTTCCAAGCCGAAACGTCGATGGCCAGATCGGGCTGGTATGAGATTTGTGGAATAATACAGAGATCTGCGGAGAGTACGAAAGATGAAATGCGAGATTTGACAGATGCAGTTGTGCAATATTTAATATCTGTTTGCGAATGGCCGATGCTTCGAATTTGGACTGCATGTCTTTCCCTCCGTAAGCGAAGCCGTTGTGCGAAGTCTTCCGTCACGAAGTTCACTTGAGAGCAGGAGTCGAGAAGAGCTCTTCCAGGCCGGTAGGTTCCAAACGCATCCTTGACGAGAACCATAGCAGTGGCAAGCAACACCTGAGACTTCTGGCCAGAATGCGAGTGCGAGTGTGTTGCAGCTTCCAATGGCGGTGCGGTTGGATACGGTTGGTGCGAGCGAGATGAATCTAGCGAGTGGTTGTTGTGCAACAGGGTATGATGTGCCTTGTTGCAGGTGCGACAGCGATTTCTCGATGGGCAGCTCGACAGTTGGTGACCTCTACACAGACAGTTTAAACACAGACGGTGTGTTTTAACGACATCAAATCGCGCGGTTGGATTAAGGTCCTTAAACTTGTCACATCCGAGCAATTTGTGTGAGGGTGCGAGGCAGTATACACATGGTGCGTTGGTCAGCGAAAACGACGAATTGTGAGATCTTGCGGGGGGACGAGTCGGTCTTGGCCGCTCCGATCCATGGGATTGCTCGTCAGACAGAAGAAACTGGCAGTGGCGCTCAAGTATCTGCGTGCATTGGCTCCAGGATGGGAGAGTGAGATAATCCAGTGATTCGTTCCATTTTGTTTTGGTCTGCTGATCGCACTTCTCCATGACCACGTAAATGAGCATCGCCTCAGAAATTTGAGCGTCCGAGCCTAGCGATGAAAGGGCACTATATAACGCGGATGCGTTGTCGATTAGGCTGCGGAGCTGTTGAGCACTTGCCGCAGCAGCCGGCGGCAGTTTAAAAATCGAGGCTATCGTTTCGACAAAGATTAGGGCAGGCTTGTCATACCGGTCCTTCAGCCGTTCCAGCGCCTTCGCATAATTTTCTCCAGTGACCGGGAAGGCTGCGACAGCTTCCAGTGCAGGTCCCTTTAAACAATTACGGAGATGATTAAATTTGTCTATATTAGATATTTGCTCACGATTGACCAGTGGCAGAAACGACGAGATGAAGTTCTTGTAATCCTTATGATTTCCATCAAAGCTAGGTAGTGCCAATCTTGGCAGTCGAGACGGCGCGCTGTAGCTTGGTGCAGAGATGTGGTCGAAAACTGTGTTGTGCAGATCCTCTCCAAGAAGTTGCTGAATTGCCAACTTTGTAGTTATGTAACTGTCCTCCAGGTCTGCACGTCCACTATCTGTGGAGTCCATGGTCTCAATTTCTGATTGTACCGAAAGGGCTTGCTTAAAATATGACTCTAAGATTCCCAAACGGCACTGAAGTTCAGCCGGCGATTTCTGCTCTGCTCCTTCCTTGACATCGACCATTACTCTTATGCGCGTAATGTTGCGCTTAATATTCGAGCGTTGCCGTTTGAGAGTCTCCAATATAGTCGTTTCCATTGCTGCGACGAAGAATGCGAATGCGAGAACGAGAGTAAAGTTGCGGCAACAACAACGCGGAGCGACGAATGTGGCAATGCCGTGAAGTTAGTTCAAAGCGAAAGCGACTAGAACTCAAAAAACGGTACCAGCGACTGCAGTTGGCGATGTAAACAAAACAACAACACTTTGCTGGCGGAATAACGGAGCAAAGGAGAATGAGCGATCGACGCCGAGCTTATAGAGCGGGCGGGCACACACACACAAGCGAAGAGATGTGCGAAGAAGAGCGCGAAAAGTTCCGTTATACGAACGACACGTTGCCCTTAGAATTTTCGTGAATAGTTAATAACTTTATTTGTTTATTTATTATTCACTTTCGATGAATGCACTAGGGTTGAATGTTCACCTTTGTATGCGGTTATGACAATGTTGAGTTGCGATGAGCGGGTCGAGCGAATAATTGTTGCGGGCGATACTTCGACAATTGTTTATGAATTAATAAATTGTTAATAATTTGTTTAAACACTGCCCCACGTTGGGCGCCAAAATGTTTAATGCACAAAGCGTCTTTTGTGCTGCACAAGATATCAGGTTGGGGGGTGCATAAACTAATTACAATTTATAAACTCAGGCGGGAAAAAGACAACCGTTTACCAAGATCTAACATCAGCAACTGCCTTTTATTAGCAGCGGCAAAATAACATAATGTTCTAACAGAGTAATTTACAGAGATTGGTTAATACATGTTAATAGCTTTGTTTACATTTGTATAGACAAAGAGAAACAGTATGTAAGACGAAAAATATTGTGAGTTTGACCGAACAATTACTTTAAAATTTAAAGTTTAAATTTCGATTCGATAATTTTTTCCTAATTCTTCATGCGACAAAACGAAACGTACTCTGGGAAACTGCGAGTCTATAAGGTTTCGCTGACGCTTTCATGCGAGCATATGGAGCCTCCATCTATGTTGCCTTGGCTTATCATATGAATCTCGCTCGTTTTTTTCCTTGTGTTCTTATGACTGATTATCCTTTCTGCGTCTCTTGTAAGTAGATTTTAGATACCACATTTTCATTGTTGGGCATATGAAAACCGAAGAATTGTCACCTTTATTATAATTGTTTTTCTAATTTCGTAATATTAATCCTGGGTAACTGCATTTCTTCTTCTTCCATGATGTACTTGCGGTGTTCAATAGTGTGTTTCACACTTTTTCTTTAAGTTTCCCGTAGGCTGTGTCCAGAGTGATTTTATGAATTTATTGGAAGCCTGACCCTTTAAAGACGCATAACCCTTCAGCGCGCCTCATGATTGTCGTTTTCATTGCCGTTGGGCTAACAGTTTATCACCAATTTTAGTATTAACAAGCTGCGTACCTCTGCTCGAGCAGCAAGTAGAAAGGTAACGCAGGCTGACTGCCGTTGTAAAGCCGTTTTATTCTGAAAATATTCACATTATACATAACTTACCACAATTCTGTTAGCTAATCTTACCGCAGTATGTCCTCCTTAATTCACTAAGCGACAATCAATGCGGAACTTAAATCATAGCGGCAAATCACATCAGCCCAATGTGACCGTTCATCGGTCGAGAGCTAATCCATACATTTATCGATATATACGTACTAAACTATGTAAATAGCTATCGGATGTACTATCGTACGTCGACAGGCTCTGTGAATTTCAAATTTTTGTTGCCTATTTTTTAATTCTTGATTATTGATTTCATTTTCTGTGAACATTTCCCATGCTTCTTGAAGAGCCATTATTTTCGCTTCGAATTATGAAGGTGTTTGATTACGGCTTGGATTATTACAGAGCGATGACCTTAATCGGGATAGACTAAGGAGTTGATGGTGCTCAATAACGAAATTTAGCCATGGGTGGTACGGCCAGTGCTTTTCTCCGAACTCCATGGTGATTTGACAAATGGAGTACCTAAGGCAGTAGATGGATGGACTGTGTTGAGCGCATATTAAATTCTCCAATTTTGTTCCTACGGATATCTCGCAGTTAGAGACATCCAGAATTCGCTCCCCGCAGTCGGATATCGTGTTGATCTAAATCGTATGTAACGTTATTATGGTGGAGGGTATATAACATTAATTTTTTACAAACGACTTTCGGTTATGAAAACTTAACAAGAAAATACAAAAGATATTAGTTGGAAATATTTTTACTTTAATCACCGCCGGCACATCTGCCGCACTGAAATTTGTACGGTGTTCATTTATTATCTTTCTTACATCAAAAATAACCGGTTTCAACAAATTTACTTGTGCTAAAGTTATCTTAGGTTGTCTTTATGGACCACTCTCCCTTTGATTAAAACCGTTGTCCCCAGGTCCGCTTCAACGGTTTCCTCCGAACAAAGTCTTGATAACTTGTTACCTAACCGCATAATCTTTTCTAAACAAACTTTGTCTTCTACGGTTATGGTTCTATGGTTTTTACCTGAGCCTTCTGAATTTTTATTTAATCCCTATTTCAAGGTCGTTGGAGGTTTTATGAAAATTTAATAATTCAATAATAATTCCAAAGTTTTCCGTTAAGATTGATTTCATAGTTTTAGAGAGCGTTCGTTGTCGCATTATAGGGTTTTTATTTTTGGAAACAGCTTGAGAAGTTAAAGTAAAGTTGTTTTAATGGCTATAATTGCTCGCGAGCTGATGGTTGAACGGAGGCTAACATAGCGAATGTACGTGTAAAAGTTCTCCTACGTAGGCTGGGACGGGTGTTTAATCAGTAGCCTGTTTTTCAGGATGATGATTTTATTTTCCTTTCGAGAATACTCTACAATGCATTACTACTTCAGTAACAATCCTTGTCATTTTGGAAAAGAAATGGCCTAATAGTATTTTTTAACGTTATCTTAATGTGCGATGTGCTCTGTTGTGCTCAGCCACAGCTATTTCGAGTTGCGCTGATTTGTCGGTTACTACAATGACTAGAGATTTCAAATATCTAAAGACTGTCGAGGAGAATTCCTGCATGAAAACGTGTTGAATAAATGCGAGAACAAGAAGTTCACAATGTATTGCGTTGACAACTTCTGGCTTCATGACATCTCTTACCAGACTTAGAAGAGTTTCTTGTTCCTGAACTAAATAATATGTCTCATTTTTTTTGGAATAGAACATTGTTTTTGATTGATGAATGCAGCGATTCTTCAATCACAATTTGCTAAGCCATTTACCAATGTTTCAATGTCTGTGAATATCTTTACTGTGAATAGTGGCTGCGTCAAAGTCACCACTGTGTTTTAGCGCCTTAAAATTTTGACGGGAAAGAGCATCCGCAACTTTTTTTTTCTTTGAGTCTCAAGGGCTTCCTTAGGCCGGAGACGAAAGTATGGAGAGCATCACTCCTAAACATCTCGTTCAACACTGCAGCAGCAAAAGGCTCGTATTACATTAAAGTTTTATCAGTGAGAAGCGTTAACTTTTTCTTCATTTCATCGTAAAACCTATTAAGAGAAAGTTCCCCCTGCCTCATCGTCCTCAGGCGTGCTATTATAGCGTCAAAATTTAAAAAATATGTTAAAGGAGGCTAAAACTGCATCTGCATTGCCTCTTACTTTATTTCTGATTATGGCTATCGCCTGATAGTTTGTAGAGCTGCCGTTATAGGGCTTGACAGTGAAGGCAGCCGTACCCTCTTGTCTCCAAGAAACATAGCTTTCCTGATTGCCGTCAAATTCGGGACTTTAAAACGTCTAGAGGTTCTTAGCACTTTACCCCATCGTCGATACTAATTGCCTCATAGGCCTTGACTTCTGTATTTGTTAGAGTTATAGACCCTTTTCTGTCCTCTAATTCATAGAATTTTTGTTCAAAGGCCTGGACCTGTGTGTTCTATGTTCGTTATTTTGTGTTGGTTTGTTATTGTGAAGATTTCTATAGGTTTTTAAAAGTTCTCCGTCACTACTGTCAGAACTGTATCCTTTCCTTTTATGTATTCGCTCGTTTAATTTAGTAAGTTTAAAATATTCCTAACTTGGAAAACAGCTACTTTATTGTTTTTTCTTGGACTTTGATTAAATAGAAGATATAAAAAACGATCGCCGTAATTACATTTTCTCAAGTGAAAACACAAAATATTTTTTAAAAATCTTGTAGTGTTCTCCTGCGGGAGCGCATCCTGATGATGGATGCGGTGTGAGGTTTACAGGGCACTCAAAAATTTCGTGCTCAAATCGTTTTACTTGCAGTTTTAATTGAACTGGTTTTATTTTCGTTTCAATTTTGCGCATTCTAAGAAAATAAATATATATCACATTAATTTTTTTGACTCTAAATCGAAGTTTTTACGAGTTATTCACGACGATTGCGTTTAGTTTTTAAACGGGGTTTTTACTCGAATTCCTTCTTGGAATTCACTAACGCGTTTTCACGTTGGACGCCAAGTATAACCACATATTGATTGCTGGCCTGTTTTGGCAGTAAGAGCTATATTTAAAAACTGACATGAAATGCTAAAGGTATTGATAAAGCTGGATACAGAATTGACTTATGTAATATCGGGGCAGTCATAAAAGGCGGCCAACATGACAGCTCCTTGGTGACAAAGTCGTGCACGCTGACCACTGTTCGATGAGCGTAATCGGGATAAATTGTATAAAATCATTGAAATTGACAACTTTGAAAAAGTTTATGGGACAGGATCAGATATCCTTAGCCGCCGGAATCAGGACCGTTTATATCAAATCGAGCAGGTCGAAAATCTCGCCAGATTTCAAATTTTTGGCCTTCTCAAAAATTTGTGTTTTGGGCCATCTAACAACTTTTTCCGTTCGTATAAAAAAATTCGGTAGATACTGAGCATCCCAATCAAGAAGTTTAATGTAAACAAGAAGAAACGGTATAGTCAGGTGCCGCGACTATAAGATACCCTTTACTGCTTTACACAATTTAAAAATTTTTATTTTGCTATTGGAAATACACAAAGCGCCACCTATTATCAGAGATAGCATTTTGAGTAACTGATAGAGACGGCACCGCCCATGTGAGGCCTTATAATTGACAATCTAGCAAAATAATGTTCCGATTTAAAAAATTATTGGTAAATCGTAGATATTGACCAAAATATGTAATACAATGTCAAACCAAGACATTCATTAAAATATTATGGACGCCACAGATTTCCGCGGTTTGTGGGCGTTTTCTCTAACTCTAACCAGATAAAAACTCACAACAAGCTGCAAGCTGGAAAACATCATAATGACCCACGCGCTTAATCCTAAATTTCTATCACTTATAGTTATCGAGATATCAGCTTTTCTACAAAATGCGAAAACCGTCTTTCGAGCTTGGATGGCGTAAGAGTAGATGTGGCCCGATAATGGTATCACCATAAGATGGGCTGTCATTCAAAGATCTTACGTACTGAATTTCAACTTTATAGCTCTAATTGTTCCTGAGATTTCAGCGATTTTAATTTTTTGAGATTTGTGGGCGTTAGAGTGGGCGTGGAAGGATGCTGAAATAAACTTGCTTTGTCTAGGGACCACAAGAATCTTCAAGCTTAATCTCAACTTTGTATCTTTTATAGTTCCTGAGATCTCAGCGTCCATACAGACGGGCCGACGGTCAGAAAGACGGACGGAAAGACGCACACGGGTCAATCGACTTCGCTATTGATCCTGATCAAGAATATACATACCGTAAAGGGTCGGACACGCATCCTCCTACCTTTTACATACATTCCAACGAATCTAGTGCACTCTTTTACTCTGCGAGTAACGGGTATAATAATAAAAAGAATAAAGCAAATATAATTATAAATAAAAACAAGAGGAAACGCTATAGTCGAGTGCCGCGACTATAAGATACCCGTTACTGTTTTACAAAATTGTAAAATATTATTTTGCTAGTGGAAATTCACAAGGTGCCACCTATTGTCAGAGGAAGTATGTTGAGTATGCTTATAGTGACGACACTGCCCATGTGAGGCCTTATAACCTTAATTTCTTCATATGTAGCGAAATAATGTTCCGATTTGAAAAATCATTGGTAAATCGATAGATATTAATAGAAATAAGTTACAAAAGGTCAAACGAAGGCATTCATAATAATATTATAGACGCCACAGTTTTCCCCGATTTGTGGGCGTTAGAGTGAGCGTGGCCGGATGCAACTTCGTGGCAAGTTGCAGAGGCATCTCCTAAATACGTGTTCCTAATCAAAATTTTGTAGCTCTTATAGTTTTTGAGATTTTTGCATTTTTGGCTTTTCGGGTTTTTTGGACGTTAGAGTGTGCGTGGCTTGATCGGAAGAAAACAATTCGCATTGGGAGCATCATAAAAACCTACATGCTTAATCCGAATTTTTTGTATCTTATAGTTACCGAAATATCAGCTTTTCTAGAAAATCCGAAAACCGTTTTTTGAGCCTTGTGGGCGTATGGGTAGGTGTGGCCGGATAGTAGTACTACTATAAGATGAGCTGGCATCTAAAGATTATACTTTCTGAATTTCAACTTTCTAACTCCAATAGTTCCTGAGATTTCAGCAATTTTAATTTTTTGCGATTTGTGGGCGTTAGAGTGGGCGTGGCAGGATGCTGTAATAAACTTGCGCTGTCCCGGGACCTCAAGAATCTTCATGCTTAATTTCAACTTTGTATCTGCTATAGGTCCTGAGATCTCAGCGTTCATACGGACGGACGGTCGGACGGACGAACGGTCAAACGGACATGGCTCAATCGACTTCGCTATTGATCCTTATCAAGAATATATATACTTTATAGGGTCGCAAACGCTTTCTTCTATCTGTAACATCATTTTCAACGAATCTAGTATACCCTTTTACTCTACGAGTAACGGGTATAAATATATTAAGGTGTTATACCAGCCTATCGGAATAGTCGGCCATTGAACGTCGTATGAATTCAGTGGCATAAGTTAAAGTTTTTAATGAACTCTCCAGGTCCCTATAGAATAATTCAAAAACTTGTTGTGAGCGATAGAGAAGTAGAAGAAATTCGAAGCTTTAGACCAAGACAGGTTCAAATTTAAGAGGGAGAAGACATAATGATGCATAACCTTATCAAGGGCGCCTTAAGGCAACAGTAAGCTATGCTCCGAGCAAAACTTGAAACCCAAATCAGCTCCGTTAATATGCAGTTACAGAACGTGCGCGTAGAGACCCACAGGTTGAGGCCTAACGAAGATTCTAAAAACAGTTGGGAGCACCCCCACGCGATATACCGCTCCACGTAATTAAGTCAGTACCAGATTTTAAAGGTGAGCAAGACGAGTATGTAGCGTAAAGGCAATCTGCCACGGACGCATACGAACTCTTTAAGCCATACCAGGGCAGTATTATCAAGCCGTTACCATTATCAGGGGAAAAATTAGGGGCCCAGCGCGAACGTTGCTGGTATAACTCAACACTGTACTTAATTTCGATGCCATTCTGGCAAGATTAGACTGCTCCTACGCAGACTTCCTTGCGGTTATTGCGACAACAGCTTGAGGTGGTTCGTCAAAGTGACCAAAGTCTCATGCAATACTATGACGAGGTTGAGCGTAAGCTAACCCTCGTCACAAATAAACTCATCGTATCCCACGACATTGAAAGAACCACACTGCTCCACACAGAGGGGAGTGCAGACGCTCTACGCGTATTTGTCTCAGGCCTGAAAAAAAACCTGAGGGCAGTTGTTTTCCGACACAGACAAAAGACCTTCCATTGGCATTGGCAGTAGATAGGGAGGCTGAAACCAGCATCGAAAGAAGCCAGTTCGCGGCAACGTATGCTAGGCCAATGAGGCAGAAGACACAAAATTCTGACTTGTGTCAGACGCTCTACGCGTATTTGTCTCAGGCCTGAAAAAAAACCTGAGGGCAGTTGTATTTCCGACACATACAAAAGACCTTTCATTGGCATTGGCAGTATATAGGGAGGCTGAAGCCAGCATCGAAAGAAGCCAGTTCGCGTCAACTTATGCTAGGCCAATGAAGCAGAACAGACAAAATTCCGACTTTCGTAAGGCTCAATACCGCGCTCGTTAGAGTTTCTTCTTTCACTTTGCAATCGTAAGACTGTCACGCGGTGGACCTTCCGACCAAGCGAGCGTTTTTCATACAGTCAAGTCCCTCAGTTATGTTTGACATTTATTTGAATAAAGAGCACTTTTCTCGTAAACGTTACTCTGGCCATCGCCGTTATTTTATTTGCATTAACCCACTGAGCTTCGGGCCAGAGGTATAGCAGTCACCCCCTTACCGAAATCTTCAAATGTCACATCAGCAAGAACCCTAACGGTGCCACATCATCAGTACCATCTAGAAGGTGGCCGCCATTTCCCAACTAACCACTTGAACAAAAGCCACCCAGCGGCTCCCATACCACACAGGGAGCCCCTTCCGGTGCCACGGTTTCATCGGCCTGTTCAGGACCAACACCACCACCGGGCCCAAATATAATTATACCTTCTACCTAACTACCGACCCTTAAAAATTTCAAGGATGACATGTATGTGGGCTTCGAAAAAAAAATTGCATACATTAAATTTGCGCCTTATAATTGGAGAAAATAAGACATTTTCCTAGTGGAAATTCCCAAAGCGCCACCTATTGTCAGAGAAAACATTTTTAGTAACTGATAGTGACGTCACCGCAATGTGAGGCCTTATAACCTAAATTTCTTCATTAATAGCGAAATAATGTTCCGATTTGAAAAATCTTTGATATATCGATAGGTATTGACAAAAATATATTATACTCGTAAGGTCAAACGAAGACATAGACTATAATATAATGGACGCCACAGTATTTCGCGGTTTATGGACGTGAGAGTGGACGCGTCCGGATGAAAACTCGTTGCAAGTTGAAGTGGCATCTCTAAAAGACATTTTTTGCATTTTTAGCTTTCCGGGCTTTGTGGGCGTTATGGTGGGGGTTGCTAGATGGGAAAAACCAATTCGCAATTCGGGCGTCATAGAAACCTACATGCTTAATCCGAACTTTCTATCACTTATGGTTCCTGAAATATCAGATTTTCTACAAAATGCGAAAACCGTCTTTCGCACTTGATGTGGCCGGATAATGGTACCACCATAAGATGCACTGGCATCTCAAGATTTAACGTACTTAATCCCAACATTCTAGCTCTAATAGTTCCTGAGATTGCAAAGATTTTATTTTTCCATGATTTGTAGGCGTTAGAGTGGGCGTGGGAAGATGCTGAAATTATAATAATAATACATACATTAACATATACACATTCAAATAAATATTTTATACAAAATCCCTTCGGATGTTTTAAATTATATTCGTCGTTTACCAAATTAGTGATAAAGGTGTAATTATCTAACTTTTATTGTAGTGCGCACCAATTTAAGGTTCAAATTGAAGGCTGAAAAAAGTGACTTATATCGTGTATTGTTTTTTACCTGTTGCTCAAAAGAAACCGCAGAGCGTATTTGCGCAAATTTTCTTTTCCCAAGCCTTGGCGCTATTTTCTTGCCGCTTACATATTCGCTACCTGCATCATTTTTCGCTAGTGTCATTATATTTAAAAGAGAGAGCCGCTGCCAGTTCTTTCGACCTCTCTTTGCAATTTCGTTTTCGATCGCTGGAGAAGTGCCAGCGTAATCGTTGTTTTTTTATTAGCTGCGTTTTCGGTATTTATGCTGAGAGTGTGCTACCCACTACAATTTGTGCATGCGGCGATTTCGCGCCGTAGAAGTTAATAAAGATATTATAAACTATATTTAAAATGTTGTTGAAATTATTCGACAACCACTTGTTTATTTTTTATTATTATTCAGTAACATTTTTTATTAAGCTCTTCGATATCAAAACGAACTCAAATAAATAATAAACAATGGCTAAGAAATAACCGAGATGGAATAATAAGAAGTACATCCCGAACGCAGCTATATTTAGCAACTGGCAACTAGCAGTAATTGAAAAAGTCTTTTAAAGCCTTTGTTGACAAAGATGACACTCTACACGATATTGAAAAAAATAATCATTAAATATCGTGTCTACAGTCGCACAGTCAATGCATTTCAAGTCACTCCGGATAATTATAAAAAAGACCGCGCTAGCCCGAAGGGGGCTTACGATAAAAATAGCCTGATTTTCTTCAAAAATATATTAATACTTTTCAATCTGCCGAAAAAGTCCCAGTCATCAGACACAGCTCTGAGAAACCTGATCGTCAGAGACTTTTATAGTTGTCTGCTATCTATTGGGATTCTATTCCATTTCGAGAAAAGACGCTCAGAGTGTACGCATGGGTACTTGTGCTCATGTGCATTGGGAATGTCCAATATAAAGTGTTCTAATTACTAATATAAGCGATAATAAAATTTGTTTCAAATCTCTCTCTCGAAATCAGAAATAACGCTTACTTCTCCATAAGAGCGGAAGAATTAATAGAACCATCAACAACTGCAACACTGCAAGCGAATACGGAGAGAGCGCGGTCGCTCTCTCCCGTGCAAAATTCCCGTCCCCCGACCCCTACAACATAACCAATGATCTGCTTATTACAACGACTAGTGCCCTCGTTTAAAACGGTGACTTCGACACTAATGACGACAACAATCACCGCAACAACCACTTCAATTGCAGTTTCTGTTTCGTCAGCTCTTACTGAAATAAAAAAATAACGGACCACTAATACAATCAGGAATCGATCGGCACAGCTAAAAAAACAAATGTATCAAAAGTTAACAAGAAAACTGTAACCACTGTGCCAAAACCTGCGCCGACAAGAAACCGATTTTCTATTCTTAGTGACCCTTTTTTTGTACGTCAGGCAAACTGTGCCAGATTGGTTAAAAAAAAACTGATCAAGTTGAAGCAAACAAATTCTATTTAAAGTCCATAAAAAGGAGTAATATTAATAAAAAGAAAATACAACTGAACGACGAGCAAGATTACTGATCAGTGACCAAACTCCTTGACAAAGGAAAAATTAACTACTTCACCTACCAACTTAAAAGTTGCAAAGGACTACAAGTAGTTATTAAAGGTATCGAAGCAACAGTTCTGCCTATAAAGAGTTGAAAAGTCTCAGCTGTATTGTAAGCTTGGTCTTATCTCTCCTGGCAAGCCTACATATTGGCCAACAGATCCTAATGCTCTAACCTCTCGTAAGACAGACAGATTGACTTAAATACATAAAGTATGTAAGTACCCATATTGATGGCTTCTCAAACATGTACCAAAAAGAAGAGATTGACAGCTTAAGAACTAGTGTCTGTTATGTCACTAGCTGCACAACACACCACCCTTATTATATCGGCTTGTAATCCTGATAACAACTGGCGGGCTTTAACCATCGACGAACTGCTACGCAATAAGAGAAGGCTCCGGAGGAACTGGCAAGCCCATAGATCGCCTGCCGCAAAGGAGAGGCTTAAGACAGCAATCTATCTTCTACGCAAAGGCTTAGAAAATAAAAATAATCGATCTCAATTATCCTATTTGAAGCATCTCTCTCAAACAGCAAACGTGGAAAGCTAAATCAGTTATATGTCCACCAATCGAAAGTGAGTCGCCACTACAAACACAAACAGGAGAATAGCTTTGTGATCCAAATAAACATCTCAGGGCTCAAGTAAAAAATAAAGCGCCAGGACACTATTTAATCTGCCACAAAATTATTATAGAATTGCCGAACTGTGCAGTAAATCTTGTCACCACGAAATTCAACAGCATGATGAAATTGGTTTGTCATCACTAAAAATTAAAATTAAAACCTTGCTTCCACAGAACACCCATAAAGTACTGGAGTCATATCTTGGGCATAGAAGTTTCCCAGTACGATGTAAAGACTTCCTCTCCGAATACCATCCAATTGAAGCAGGAGTACCACAAGGTAGCGTGCTTTGACCAAAACTATATATAATTTCCACAGCAGACCTTCCGATAACCAGTCTCACAGCAACGTCAACATTTGCTGATGATACTGCCATTCTAAGTCGATCAAAGTGCCCAATAAGAGGTACGCAGCAGCTAAAAGCAAGAAACCTACATTGGTTAATAAATGACCGTTCTCCGCTATATTAGGAGTACAAGGTACTTCTGTACAAAACAGTTCTTAAGCCAATTTGGAAATATGGCTCCGGGCTATGGCATGCCTTAGCAACCCAGAATCAAATATACTGAAAACTATAAATGGTGCACCATACGGAATGAAAACATTCACAGAGATTTAAATGTGGGATCTGTTAAAGACGAAATCGAAAATGTAAAAGTAAAATATACGATCCAGCCAAAAGCTCATCTAAATAGGATTGTGCGGTCTCTAACATGGAACACTAGCTACTCACGACTCCGGTGAAGCTAGGGCAGTTCACCCAAAAATTTATGTTTTAAATTTATGTATTAGGCTAAGATTTGATAGCATGTCGTCAGTCTCAAGGAGAGAAGATTCGATAAATAAATACCGTAATTTAAAAAAAAATATGTTGGGGATGACAAACGTATACCATCCTCATTAATTTAATAATGACAAAAGCCGATGGAGAAACTTACAGATAGGGAAAGAACAATTGGATTATACATCGCTTACGCTTTGGAACAAATGTGGCACGGCTCTGGACAGGCGATACCAGCACATGGTCGCCATAGAGGCTTCCAAACCCAAAAATATTGAGCATAATAATACCTTCCCTAGAAGTGTGAAAATAAGTTTTTCAGGGAGGACCCTGCCCTATGTGTGTTTTGCACGTCAGCAGAAAATCAAAAAGGGAATTGGTCTTCGCAAGGGTCTCATAGTTAAAAAATTCAACGACGATTGAGCCATGTCCTTCTGTCTGTCCGTCTGTCCGTATGAACGCTGAGATCTAGGAAGTTGAGATTAAGCATGAAGATACTTGAGATCCATACGCAGCGCAAGTCCGCATCCTGCCACGCTGACATCCCGGTGCCATGATGATAAAATTTCAGATCGTTTACACTATTTCATTCCGCATCTAATCCGGGAAGCACCTCAACCAAATTGAGAGTGGTATTCGATGCCTTAAGCCTGACATCGACGCAGATGTATCAAGGAACACATTTGAAACGGTTGTGTCCTCTTGTATACAGGCTAGAAAGAGGTCATTGAAGGAGGGGTTCCCAGGCAAAGCAAGCACCAACAGATAAATTCACAAAACGTTTAATTACCAGATCGGTTTAATATGTACAATGGGTAAATAGCGTCCCGCGATAGATTTGCGATCTGCAAAGCTGACTGCCTCTGCCCTCTTCTCAGCTCTCGATCTCGTGATCCCATGCATCGTCCCAAACTGCGAGAGCGATCAGCTGATCGCTCCCACCTTTCAGCACACTGGGACAAGCAGTAAACTTAATATGCCGCCCGCCTTTGCTGGACCTAGCATAAAAACCATTCGCTTGTCCGGTCCGTCTTGGCGGTGAGTGGGGCAGTATATCTAGTATGGGAAATTAAACAAGAAGTGTGCGCAAGAAACAAGTTAACTATTAAAGAGGTGGGTAAGTGATGGCGCTTAAGAACGGATTGACAGTGGACAAAGTTCCGACACTGAAAATTTCATCAGGCCTTGCTTGGTCTTGAGTGTTACACCCGGTCCAACGCATCCGTCACTGTGTGTAAATGTCCCCATTGTAAAGGCGGGAATCGGTCGTCCTTGACTATCACGAGGTCGGCACCCCTTGCCCGTCCCGACACCAAGCCTTCTAGAAATAGCGTATCCTTGATTGCTCGATAAGAAAATGCCCTGCAAAGGACTTGTGCTGCGGACGTTTTTCCTTGGCTATGTTTTGTTGAGTTTCCTTTGACTGGTTCAAATCGTTCTCCCAGCAATCAGAAACACCGAGAAATTGTGTAATGGCTTCAGTTTTGACTTTCTGATATCTGGCAACATCTGGCTTCGAAGTCGCCGAAGAGGCTTCCAAGCCCAAAAATATTCAGACTAATAATACCTTTCCGAAGAAGAGTGGAAATAAAAGTTTCTCGTTTGTCGCTATCAGGGAGGACTCTGCCCTATGTGTGTTTTGCACGTCAGCAGAACATCAAAAAGGGAATTGGTCTTCTTTCGCATCCCTAAATGTCCAGAAAAGGTTCGGTTAAAAAAAAAATGTGCCCTTATGCATTAACTGCCTTTGCAAGGGTAACATAGTTAAAAAATTCAAGTCGAACAGATGCAGGGAGTGTAAATCTTTTCACCACCCATTGTTGCCCAGATACTTTGATAATACAAATCTCTCGTTGCGGCCTCCTCTTCAGCTCACGCTCACGCAAGAGTCTCAGACCACTTCGCATGTTTTGCATGCGACTGGTTCGGACAGAACTATTTTTGTACAGCTATCGTGAGCGTATTAGTTCACAAGTAAATTTTGTGACCGATTAGCTCGCTCAGAGACTACAAATGAAAAGAGAGAGTGGTGAAACTAATTCCTAAGCAACGAAGAAAAAACACACAATAGGGAAGTTGCGATTCCGATTTGTACGTTTCAAAAATATTTCTGGTGATCATCATCCGGATCAAGCGGTGAACACCAGCGAGTAGAGGGTACCTGAAAATATTTAACTGGCCGATCCGTTTTTCTTCAATCCCCAAAAGGTTTCCATGCTTATCGGATAGCGGATTCATTTTTATACCAGTTATTCGTAAAGTAAAAGGGTATATTAGATTCGTTGAAAAGTATGTATCAGGTAGAAGGAAGCGTTTCCGGCCATATAAAGTATATATATTTTTGACCAGTATAAATAGCGAAGACAATTGAGCCATGTCCATCTGTCTGTCCGTCTGTCCGTATGAACGCTGAGATCTCTGGACCTATAAGAAATAGAAAGTTGAGATTAAGCATGAAGATTCTTGAGGTCCATGCGAAGCGCAAGTCCGCATCCTGCCACGCTGACATCCCGGTGCCATGATGATAAAATTTCAGATCGTTTACACTATTTCATTCCGCATCTAATCCGGGAAGCACCTCAACCAAATTGAGAGTGGTATTCGATGCCTTAAGCCTGACATCGACGCAGATTCTGTTGAACGCAAATGAATGTATCAAGGAACACTTTTGTATAGTTGTGTCCCCTTGTATACAGACTAGAAATGGGTCATTGTAGGAGGGATTCCCAGGCAAAGCAAGCACCAACAGATAAATTCACAAAACGTTTAATTACCAGATCGGTTTAATATGTACAATGGGTTAATAGCGTCCCGCGGTAGATCCGCGATCTGCAAAGTCGACTGTCTTTGCACTCTCCCAGCTTTCACCACACTTGGACAAGCAGTAATCTTAACATGCCGCCCGCCATTGCTCGACGTAGCATGAAAAACCTTCGCTTGTCCGGTCCGTCTTGGTGGTGAGTGAGGCAGAATATCTTGTATGGAAAGTAAACAAGAAGTGTACGCAAGAAACAAGTTAACTATTAAAGAGGTGGGTAAGTGAACGGATTGAGAGTGGACATATTTCCGACACTGAACATTTCATCTGGACTTGGTTGATCCTAACGCTGTGGCATGAAGCTGAGACTCGGAAGACAGAAAGTAACTGAATTGAGAACCTATGCTGACTCAACTTCAACTGAAAAATATGGGTCAACAAAGCTATTTATTTTAAAATTTACAGCATTCTTGCACCGACGACTGCCCCCAAGACCCACGCCAAAAATAGATATTCGGGTGCTAGGCTAGTCCGTTTCAGATGCAGGGACTGCACTACGTGCTCCGAGACGATGGTTGCCTCAGATCCTTGGTCAACCAGGGCGGTTATGACTGTGTGCAGACCGTTCTACGTGTTCCACACGGTAATACGAACAGTAGGGAGGAGTAGGGATAACATTTGAAATATGCGTCTGGGTTTCGGTCCGACGCTGGCTGCAAGCGCTGTTGAAATACGTTCTCCATGACTGCAGGTGCACTAAGATCCATCACCACAGGTCGGACCGGATGCGGTGGTATGTGGCTCGGCGATTGAATATGAGCCAGAACAGGGAAATGCAACAACGTGTGATGACGCTGTCCACAAACTTGACAGCCTTTATTACTGGTGAAGCGCAAAAGAGCATGCGACTTACTTAAACAATATATATCATTCTCAAGTCCAAGAAGGTTGTGCAACGGGGCAAAATATGGACGCCGCCACAGTGGTAACAGGGACCATTAGGACGCCCAGAGTGCTCTTGTGAAGATGGTGCTCCCAAGCGTTGTGGGTCTCCTTTGGTAACCTTGATGCTACGTAATGCGAAAACCAGTGCTGCAATTCCCCATCCAAGGCTTGGACGCGACGGAATGGAGCCAGGCAAACATTGACTGTGCTTAGCATCGAGTGTATTAGATCCGTGTTGTCCTTTTGCAGCCTGGGCAACACGTAGATAGCGTTCATGTGGTGAGCGAAAACGAGGCGAGGATTGTTTAACCTCTTGATCATCATTCCCCAGCCCACTGAATAGTTTTCTTCCGTGAGCTGCATCTGACGGATGTCGTTATTGCGATTTGCTGGCAACGATTCCTTGAGAAAGTGCAGCTTCTGAACATTACTCAAATTGCTGTTGTTGTGGATGAGGCTCGTGAAGGCATTATAGTAGCCTGGCCAATCGACACACGAGCCGGAGAATTTAGGAACCGACATCTGCGGCATGTTCAACCACACATCCGCGCCGTCGCCACCAACCGACATCTGCGGCATGTTCAACCACACATCCGCGCCGTCGCCACCAGACTCTGGTGGTTAAGGCGCACGAGCCTCTGGTCGAAGCTTGTCCAAATCCTCAGAGAAAGCGCAATATGCATCCGTGTACCGCTCTTCGAACTCCGAGTGGAAATCCTTCGTTGCACAGGTCGAATCAGAAAATCCTTTCAGGTTCGCAAACACCGAATCCGTCTCCCGGACCAAATAAATCCTAATTTCCTGGATTGCGAATCTTTTCCTTGAAACATTGATTTTAGGAATGGGAATCTATTTGCCTGCAAATTGACCAACTGATCCAAAGCGGGAGCATCCGATTCAGCCTTCATGCTGGCAAGTGTAAAATACGAACCCAACTCACCACCCCAAATAATAATGCAATTAGAAAACATAATTAATTCTTGTTTTGCGCACAGCTTGTCTACTTACTCAGTTATGTAAATCAGAATTCACCGCCAAGAAGAAGCGAAGAACGATCCCGTTGGAATTAATAATTTTTAGTTATGTTTGCCACCATGTATAGTTGTGTCCCCTTGTATACAGACTAGCAAAGAGTGATTGTAGGAGGTGTTCCCGGCAAAGCAAACACCAACAGATAAATTCACAAAAGGGTTAATTACCAGATCGGTAAAACTTAACAACATGTAAGACATTCATTAAACAATTCAATATATATGCATATGAATGTATTTATGTATTGCATTGTTTAATGAAGCCGTAAAGGAACTAAACATTTAGCAATTACTTGTGTTCCTTGATTTTAGGGTCGCTAATTCTTTTTGTAGTTGGGCGCTAGTTAGGGTGGCCCGATGGTGATGCCGCCCATGGATGAGCCGGTGGTGACGTAGCTTAACTGTTAACTTACAGGCGGGATAGTTTTTACTAATCCGTTGAATTCTACTTAAATATGAATTTTTGAAGAGCTGAATATTTAATTTATGTGTAATCATGTGTTGTCATCTTGCCAGTGGTAAATCCATTGGACATTATCTGCGTGGGAGCAAAGCATGTGGTGTTGTCTTGAGTTACATATGTATGTTATGCAAATTTGCAAAGTTTTTTATAATAGTTATAAACTGATTCTTGCCTTTAAGGGATGAGTTTCGAAATTTTCGGTTCGAGAGATCATTTAATTATCCTCAAACGCTATGGTGATTAATTTGCGTATATTATTCAAAACCTTTTATTTTATAAAACCGAGAAAATAAAAAAATAAATAACTTCTTGTGATATTTGGTTGACAGATACATACAAATGAATAATTGTCCTGCTGCAGTAAAATCTCTCGCTGCAGTCATGGTGCGTAGGAGCAGGATGGCTGGTGTGTTAGGTCACAAGGTTGTTGATAACGATAGGACGCTTGGCCGTGGTATTCCTATGATGAGATAGGATAGGCTTACGTTGGAAGGGGAACTGTCCTTCATATACTGCTGGGCTAGAGACTCAGTCAGTATGATTTAAATTAAGACGATAATTATTTTCAATTAAGAGTTAACGGCCGTTTGCCGGAGTTGCATTTATCGAGCTTGTGCTCTTTATTGTTTGAACATCAAAAACGAATTGAACTTAAGAACTAACATAAATACGCTACGTAATCAGTTTGGCCGGCGCTGGTCATCGGACGATCGGTCATTACCGTCGCCCCGTTACCTAAATTATTTTACATATTACTTTTTTGCCCTGCAAAAGGGATTTTCGGACCTGAGGTCAACATTTATAAACAGCTTAGAGATAATTGGTTAAAAACGTACAAAATAATATATACAAAATGCAAATATGTAAAATAATATAAAATTAAGAACGTATCGAGCATATCAAATACTAAATACATACATATATATATTCAAACAAACGAGTACATTTAGTAGGCAAATTTGCACCCATATAATCTGACAATATTTTTTCAAGCTCAGTGTAAACCAACCTTAATGATTTATTACCTTTGTGTATATTAAATGTAGAGTTGTAAATAGCTCTAAAATTCTTCGTTTTTTACGGAATCAATGCATCGACAGGTTTGCTCACCTAAAAAAATTTTAGATTTTAAATTGATTTAATCGATCTTTTTAAGAATTGATTTAAAAAGAATCGATTTTCGATAAGTACAATTGTTTACAGCTCTAATTAACAGATGAAGCGTTTTCGCAGAGTTGAAAAACAGTCTTCGATTTTCTTATCGGAAACACCAATGTTACGATGCAAATCTTAGTACCATTGTTGCCATTTCAGCTTATTATAGCTAGTTCTAGAATATTTTTAAACTGGAATAGCTTGAAAGCTTTCCATCTAGCTTATATCTTGAGAGAAGGTTTATATTAATTTCTATTCTTCTAGCATAATATAGCTATAAATAAATTGGGGACATTAACTTTGTGTTTTGTAAGAAAATGATCATTTACGGCACGAAAATATCCCAAATAGATAAAATTCATCTCATTGGAAGGGAAAATATTAATGATACCGTAACATATTGGGCAGAGGCATTGGATTATAGGGATGCTGGTGGAAATAGACCATTTGAGTCCTTTGCCTTATTTGCAATTCATATGCAATTACTGTCGTCCAATGCGAAAATAAAGCGGGCTTTTAGCCAAATGAATTGAGTGAATACAAAGTTGCGCAATAAAATGCATTTAAGTACTTTAAAAGCATTATTTTGGTTTGATAGATTTGTTTAATTAAAATTGTTTTGTATTAAATTTTTCCTTTTCCTTTTTCAAATATGGATTGCGCAGGCACGGGAAAATATCATACTTACATCGTGCATGAAAAATATATATGTATGTCTTGCCTCATGTGGAGTTGCCTTTAACGGCCCCCCAAACGCGTAGGTCCAAAAGAAAGGGTGTAGCTTTAAGGACCTATGGCCGTGGCTGTGGCGAGCGGTTTTATTCTGAAATTGCTTAAATTAGCCCCACATTACAGAATCTCAATCTTAATCTTACCGCAGTGTTCCCCCTACAAGAAGTCTGTAGAAGACTGACTTTGATGATATGTGGCTTTTCTTCTCTTCTTTTATTTTATCTAGTGTTTCAAGAAGTGGGACAACGGGTCTGTAGAAGAGTGACTTTGTTGATATTCTATAGACAAAAGTTTTGTTTGCGAAATGGTAACGGCAACTTCTGAATTTTAAAGCGACTGCCATTTTCTTACTCTTACATCCAAAATAGTATATATGGGATATTGTCGGTGGACAACAGCGCCAACAATCGATAGTGGCAACAATCGATAGTCCGGACCACGGCGTCACCATCAATAGGTTTTATTGCTCAACGTTTCTTTTCTGAGGCACAGAAAATGGAGTCTCGTATTTTTTTAGACACCGTAGGCCAAAATGTAGATTTTATTGATGAGAGACAATACAATGCTGAGCTGGTATTGCCAAAGCAGAGTATAAGTAAAATCGAAAAGAAAGATGAGGTGAAATTTTTCGGCCTGAGCCTGTGCTGCAAAGAAGTGCTCAGTGTCGTGAATACTTTGCCTATCATCCGAAAAGAGTTCACAAAGGTTACAATGCACTTGGACAACATAACCGAACAAGTCGAAAAGGTAGTAGAAAACTCCTCTACTTGGAAATTGGCAAATATGAAGCGGAATACGGTGCTGAATATCAGTCCAGAACTGAAAGTCCGCCTAGACAACTGTACAAAACAATCGCGACTGGCGATGACTTCAAATGTAGATCAGCGCATTGCACATCCTACTGTAGAAAAAATTCATAATAAGCTTAAAAGGAGCAAAGTAAGTATAAAGCTTGTACGTAACAAACATCGCTTCCTCTATGATGACATTTTCGACATCGAAAATTGCATATGATTGCGTGGCAAGTGAATGATCAGACTTAATGGTTAGCCGTTGGAATATTTAGCTTTATCCGTTGAAATCTTGGTGGCTGCGTATCAGATTTTGCAGTTACCGTAAGGCTAACGGAACACAAAAAGACACAAAACTAGAGTTGTCTGTCGAGAATGCCAAGTCAGATAACTAAGTAACTAGCCTACACAATATCATCTTAAATGTTATGAAAGAACTGTGGTCTAAATTAATTATGTCTGAGAAAGTTGCCATATTGACGACGACTTTAGTAATCTGAAAACAAGATGGGCAACTTCAGCATTTATACTTTATTCCTTTCTTAATCGTCTTAATTTTTAGGCTAAAAGCTCCAAAACTAAGGGAGGAGATTGGGCTTACTTTCCTGCCTCAGAAGTCACAGAGGGAATGCGGAACGAACTTAAAATAATTCAAATGCGATCGGTTTTAAACCCTAAACAATTCTACAAGAAAAACGATCGAAAATGTCTTCCTACATTTTTTCAAATAGGAACTGTGCAACATTCGGCTTTAGAACACGATGAAGAAAAAAAGGCAAGAAAAAATATGTCTCTAGTTAATGAATTGCTTGAGGACAAGAGCTTTCAAATCTTTAACAAAAGAATATTTAATGATGTGACTCAGCACACGGACAAAAGCAAAAAATATAATAAATATTAGAAATTTTTCTATGCATTCTAGGTAAAATATGAATTTGACCTTTTATAAGTAAGCTAAGTCAAAAACTCATTTAAGAGTTTGTAAAATACAAAATTGTCAATCTGCGAATTAAATAAATTAAAAAATGAAGAAATTAATGAAATATTTAAAAAAATTGAAATGTAAATTGCAACGGTCGTATTGTGGAATATGGCCTAATCTTAAGTGATCCAATAGATTTTAAACTGAATTGGCACTTTGAGAAGCAGGCCATAGATAATTTTTAGTACATATCAAGATTGAGCACGCCCAAATACGCTTGATATTCGTCTTCGTTGAGATCAACAAATTTATCTTCATGAGATTTGACCACTATCATGGTAGTCTATAAATTATACCTAATATATATACATATATAATATATAAATATAAATAGTGCTTGAACTACGTTCTGATTATTATTTTTCGTACCCATGATTCTAAACGCCTTCACAACATTCGTGGCGAATAAAAACATATACAGTCGGTCGCAGCTTATTTCGTTCAGCAGAAGCATGCAATTTCGAATCGTTATTGCGACTAAACTATGAAAGATAATTCCAAAATTTAAATGTCATATTTTAGGTATGATATTAACATATTTATTTTGGTAGATTAAAAGGGTATACTAAATTCGTTGAAAAGTATGTAACAGAAGGGACCGTTTCCGACCCTATAAAGTATGTGTCGCAGTGTTATTCCTAGTAAATGTAGCATTCCGGTAATTTGGGAACTCCCTGCTTCTGCTTTACTAGCTGATATTGAGCGAAAGAACGGCGGTAGAGTCAGAGACGCTCTGCTGCTGAGTGAAGTTCGATGGTAAGATACCAAGAGTCTTGAGTAAGACTGAGATGGCTGCATACGCTCGACTTGAGTGAGCTTATGACGTGAGCGAGTTATGGTTATCCTCTTAGGAGTCCTGGGTGGCTAGGGGTTCTGCCAGATTCCGGTCTTCTCCAAGTGGTAGTCGGTGTATTTCAATTTATGAATTTTTATAAGAGTTGGAATAAGTAAACGTACGCCTTTGAGTTGCCTTTTAAGACTGCCAATATATTCTTCAGCGGCGACCAAGTTGCCACAGCTGCCGAGTGTACATAAGTTCTTATATGCTAATACATAGATTGCTTAAGCATAAAATACAAAGTGAAATAAACGAATGTTTACAAAGACTTCCTCGAACGTTTGCCTGTGTCATCTGACCCGCGTTTTGGGGTAGGGGCATCCTGTTGCAGTGTCAGCAATCTTTCGACGGGGCAACGACTCAAGTGGTCGTTGTCCCAGTTTGGGCTGTTGTTTAGATTGCAACATTCTTGCAACGCAAAGTAAGAAGGCACCCGGTCAGTGTACCAATTCCAGGGTAGCTCTGGGAGGTTTAGCTGGAGGCTCGTTACCTAACGACTGGTCGGTAACTCCTCCCCCCTGGATTGAAGTGACGGCCAAAGTGACGGCGTGGACGACACGAAACTCGGCTCTGGTATGGTGGTGAAAACAACCCTCTTCTTTGTGTTGATGAGTATGATTGATGCCAGGACTCCAGTTAATATTAAGAAGTATACCGCTCCAAAATTTGTGGTCGTAAAATTTTTCCAGTAAATTATGGAATTGGAAGCATTGATGGACCTTAAATTTAGTTTGTGTAAGTTGTCTTCAATGTTTTCCGTGAAATTGATATTTTGAATGATCGGAATAGTGGTTTCTATTTTTTCTTCAAATATTGACAACTCTTTATCGTATGGGATCTGATTTATGTATACTTTACAATTTTTGAACGTAACTAAAGCAGATCCTATTACAGCAATCTTAGTAGTACAATTAGATTCGATTGTAGTGTTTATTGTGTTTAAGATCAATATGTAAGCTGGTTCTATTTCTGTAATTATTTCTTGATTTCCAGTATCTTTGACTTTACAATTTGTAGGGTTTAAAGACAATATGTTATTTAAGCATTCAGTGTTAAAGTTATCTAAGGTTGTAACTGTGTTTTCACATATGAAATATTTGTTTATCTTGTTACATCTGTTCGTGAAGTAATATACATCTTCGGAATTATAAAAAGGCCATATAACTTGTGAGGATTAGAAATTTAGATTCGTTAATGGGAAGGGGGACCAAGTGTATGAATTGGTAACAATTTTGTTTAAATGTTGGTATTTTTATTCCAAAATTTATCTTGATTCCGATCATAAAAGTATCCAATTCTAGCATTTCTATCATGTGTTCGTCTTTTAAGTTTTGTAAATCTGAATCATTTATTTCTTGCCTGATTAAATCTAACTCTTGTTTGGACACGATAAAAGTTGGTACGATCTTTAATTTGCAAACAGCAAGCTTTCTTCAATGTTACTTAAATAATTTGAAAATACGTCTATATTAATATTTATTCTAGATATGTATTGAATAGTATGTAATAATTGGTGTTCCGAATTCATGGTTTTTAAGATAGTATTTTTGTAATTGTTTAAGAAATGGTTGATTATTTGTTGTTCCTTGTGATCTGTGATATTTTCAAATCTGACTTTAATTTCGTTATTGAATATTTCTTGATTGTTAATCTTTAATGTTACTTCCTTCTGATTTTCTATAATAGCTTTAAAATTATTCTCTATTCTGCGTCCGTCTGCGTCGTCTAAGTTTCCTGTCACTACCTTAATGACCTTTCCTAGACCGTTAATTAGTCCGCGTTTTTGTATTTTCTTGGGTAATAACATTTCTACTCTGTTTTTTAGCTGTTGCAGTTTTGTAGATAGACTGTCCACCGCGTCGTCAGATTCCAAATTTCTTTTTAATTTATAAACTGCTCTTTCGAAATTTACAACAACATCTATTAAGTCTTGTAAATTAATTACATGTGTGAGATATTTATGTGATTGAACGATCTTGGCGGGTCCTAGATTTAGCTTAAGTAGGGGGGTATCTTTTCCCAGTGGTTGGACGTTTAAGTCCTGTGCTGCGACGAACGCAAATCTGTAAGATTAATGGGAATTTGGTTTGTTTTAATTCTATTTCTTATTTTGGCTTTATGTAATTTTTGTTTTTTTTCCGAAATTAGTGTTATCCTGTCATCTTTTAGTACCCTGTGTTGCGAGAAACGGGGGGTGAGTTTGTTCCGTCTATTTTCCTTACGGAATACAATGTCGTCCGTCCTAACTAGGTTGGGCTGTTCCCTATTTTCATTGAGTTTATCAATTCTGCGATTCATCTTTTCTTCTAGTTGTGCTTTAATCTTGGGATATAATGTATTTTGAAACTCGTTTAGTTTCTGCAGATAATCATGTTGGAATTATATTCAATATCTTTATTAAAAATGTGGGTTCTTCCCGAAAGTAATTCAAACGGAGTATGCTTTGTGGCAGAATGTATGCTATTATTGTAGGTGGTTAGGGTTTCGAACAAAATTTCTTCATGATCCAGTTCCAGCTTGTGAGCCTTTCTGGTATCATAAATAATTCTGTAAATTTCGGTCAGCGAAGAGTGCAGTCTTTCTACAGGTGAGTTACTCGTAGACTGCTGGAATGACGTAACATGGGTTATAATATTGTATTGTTTACAAAAATCAGAGAAAATCTTTCCAGAAAATTCAGCGCCTTGGTCAAAAATCAGTTTTGTTGGTACCCCCACAAAACAAAAATAGTGCCTCAACGACTTGATCACGTTTATACAGATCCTTGCCGGAATTGTATAAGCGCTTGCGAATTTAGAGAACTTATCGATTAGTGTAAGAATTGTCTGACCATTAATCGTATAAATGTCCATATGCACTATCTGTAAGGGTACCTCGGGCGTTTCAGTTTTCTGGAATACTGGCTTGGGGGGCCTTCTATCACATTTCAGTCTGTGACATGTGTCGCAAAGATTGATTATTTGGGTGATCTTCTGTTTCATGTAGGGAAAATATAATGTTCTTTTTAAATGACTCAGGGTCTCTTCGATACCACGATGATTATTGTTTTGATGGTAGTCTTTAATCACCGTCTCCTGTTCTTGTGTGGTAGTAACGTCTATCAAAAAATCTTTGCATCTGATTAATTTATAGTTCTTAAAGTGTTTGAGGTAAACTTCCTCTATCAGTTTAAAAATTGCTTTTGGAGCGAATATGGCGTGTAGTCTGCTAAGTACTAGGATTTCCTGTAGGATTTCGGTAATACCGTTGATGTCGAAATTAACTCTGGATATGGTGCGTCTGAGTTTGTTTTTAAATAAAATACAATTTTTTGTTTTCGTCACCTATTTCGAAAATGTACTGTGTATTGAACTCATTGATCGGTCTATCAGCTATAGTTATGGAATCGGACAATCTATTGGTTGAGGATTCAGAGATACAGTTTTTTTGTATTACTACTCTTCCTTTCTTGTACACTACCTCATAATCGTACTCCAATAATTGTAGCTTCCATCTGACCAACTTGGAGTTGGGTTCCTTGAAATTCATCAACCACGTTAGTGGTTTGTGATCGGTAACTATTTGAAATCTTTTGCCAAACAAATAGGGTCGAAAATACTTAGTCGCCCATATAATAGCTAGCATCTCCTTCTCAACAGTCGAGTAACTTGTCTCCCGATCGTTGAGAGTTCTACTTGCGAACGATACCGGTCTGTCGGAACCCAGCGTTCCTTGTGACAGAACCGCACCTATCGCCACATTGCTAGCATCTGTCGTCAGAATGAAAGATTTATTAAAATCAGGGTATTTTAATAGGGGATCATTGCACAGTAAGGTTTTGCAAACATTAAACGCTTCTTTGTATTCTTCCGTAAGTAACATTGAAGCTTTCCCTTTTAATTGTTTCGTTAATGGCTTTGTGATCTTAGCGAAATCCCGGATGAATTTTCTATAGTATCCCAACAGACCCAGGAAAGATTTTATTTCTTTCTTTATGGTTGGGATCGGAAAGGCTTTTATAGCCTCAATTTTCTTGGGATTTGGTTTGATGCCCTCTTCTGTGACAATGTGTCCCAGATATTCGATTCCCAGATAAGTCTCGATTTACGTAAAAACTCAGACTTATCTGGTTGAATCTTTAAATTTGCTCGTTTTAATCTGGACAGTACGGAATCTAGGTCGTTAATGTGTTCCTGTAATGAGGGAGAGAAAACTATGATGTCATCTAGATATACTAGACAACAGTCTCCGTTGAGGTCCGCCAAAACATTATCCATCACTCTTTGAAAAGTGGCTGGGGCGTTTGTCAGACCAAAAGGCATACGAACAAATTCGTAGTGGCCTCCCTGAGCCGTGAAGGCTGTCTTGGCCGTGTCTCTTGGTTCCATTTCAATTTGATGGTACCCACTAGCGAGATCTAGGGCTGTGAAATATTTGGCTCTGCCAATCTTGTCTAAGACATCATTTGTATTGGGCATGGGATATCTGTCTTTCTCTGTTTTCTCGTTGAGCTTCCTAAAATCTACTACCATTCTCCACTTTTTTACTTGGGAAGCGTCCATCTTCTTTGATACTAAAAATACTGGGGCGCTCCAAGGCGAATGGCTATGTCTGATTATATTCTGATCTAAGTGTTTGCTTATTTGGTTTCGGATTTCAGTTGATTCAGTGGGACTGAATCTGAATGGTCTGCAGAATACCGGTTTGTTGTCAGTAAGTTTGACCTCGTGTTTTATTTGGTTGGTAAATGATAGTTTGTCGCCTTCACGATACACTATTCCAGAAAATTTCTTAAAAAGCTGAGACAACTGCTGTTTTTCCTCGTCGTTTAGATGATCGGTTCTAATATTACTAAAGTTTACAAAACAATGCTGTTCTTCATTTTTTACGTTATCCTGTATTACATTTACCACAGTGAAATCCTCTTCTTTGAACTTGTTTACTTCAAGTCCTAAATCCAAACAGAATTTCTTTGGGGTGGCGGAGAAATTGTTAATTTCAACTCGAGCATAATTGTTGCATGCCTTGTAAATGCCTGAGGTTATGAATAAATCTTCTTCGAGTTGAATATGGTCGCATAAAAAAGGTCCTTCTTTAACGTTTACCGGAATAGTGATCAACGATTTAGATTCCTCATCTATTTCATAATATTGTGGGGTACGATTTGGTTCTAACAGTAGGTGTAGTAAAAGTTAGTTTTGCAATATCGATTTTCGCCTGAAGTTGGGTTAGAATATTCATACCAATCAAGCCATCGAAAATTCTGTGAAAATTAAATAACAAAAATGGGTATTTCCTTTGATCGTTCATCTCTTTAAAAATATTCAATACAGCCATTTCTGGAATGGGGTATTCCTGAAGAATTGTCGTGATTGTGATGGGTTTCTCTAGCCTAACTCTTTCTTCTTTTTCTACGAGCTTCGGTTTGATAAAAGAACCCTCCGCTCCTGTGTCTATACGGAATTTTAATTTATTTTTGTTCTGAAAGGATAGTTCGATATATGGTAAATTTGCGTCTAAGCGAAATTTACTCAGGAATCCTGTCTGTGGTATGAGGCTTTTGATTGAAAATTTGGCTTCTCAACAATCTCTCGAGTTGGTCCTACCTCATCTGTTACGTTCTTAGTCTCGACATTATATAGTCTTTGTCCGCTAGAATGGGTCTTGTTATTGCTTATAGCGTTCTTTTTAGCGGCCGCATTGGAAGTATAGGAATGTCGTCACCTGCTGTAATTGCAGGGAATCTATTATTATGATTACTCTCGTAGTTGTTCCGGCTGTAAGTCGATTTATCAACGCGATTATAACGATTATAATCTCGATTTTGGTACTGATTATAGTGTCTATTTTGATATTGATTATAACTGTTTCTGTTCGAAAATTGATTTCTTCAAAAACGATCGTTTGGTCTGTAAAGCTGTTTGTTCTGTGTTCCAAACGTAGTATTTTCTGTGAAGTATAAATTCCTTTCCTTAATAGCCATGTCATATGCTTCCTCCAGTCCTTTTGGTCTAAACGCTCTAACAAACGCGTTAAGGTTTCCCCTAAGTCCCGCGAGAAAAGCCGTCAAGCACGTCCGCGATACTACCTTTAGTCTAGCCTGAATTGCTATTTGCTCAGTCTCCTCCGTGTCTATTATCCTGAACAAGGCTAATCTAATCTTCGTGATTTGTTCATACGATCTTTGTATGAATAACTGCCTGTGCTTTAATTCATGGAGTTCGGTCATTAAGGTTTCCTCGTCCCTCTTGTCACTGCAATGCCTTATCAACGCGTCTTTAATTTCGTCCCAATTCAAATTAGCCCCTGCTGAAATAATTGCTTCGTTAGCCTTGCCCTCAATCTTGCGTCTAATAGCTCTAAGGCACATTTGACCATACGTTGTCTGGTCCGTTGTCCTAATCATCAGAATTATTTCTTCAACACCCAGAGTAGGGTGGTAAAGATTTAATAGGGTCGGGAATTTTCATCGATGCGTACACCTCCGCATGGTTTACCATCGCGGAATTAAGATGGGGTGGTGACGAGTTTGCGCTGGTAAAGGATGAGGGTGTAATAACAGGTCTTAGGGATAAGGAGGTCGCTTGGGGTGTTTTGCTTATAGTGGTCTGCCTTCTACTACCGCTTCTAGTAACGATTTTATTAGTTGGTAATAGCCTCTTGACTTTAGCAATATTAGGCATTAAGTAGGTTTATTTTGACTTTTAGGAGAAATTAATTGTTAGTGTTTTTGCGTAATGTGTACTTAAAATATCGTCTTATCTGTATTAAATTGTTGAATGTATCAGCTTGAGGTGTAGTTTAGTGTTGTGTTTTCCAGGTGCTTTACTCTTGTGGGCTTTGCCTGTAAAAATACTCGTTTAAATATGTTTTCATAAAATAATAACTTCCCCTAGTTACTGGTGTTTGTTGGGACTTACAAGAAATTTGCATATATATGGGCAAAACCAGGCAAAGACATTTCAATGAATATGCACAAGACGCAATTAAAAAAAATTATCGTTTCTCTCTTTCTTTTTATACCCGTTACTCGTAGAGTAAAAGGGTATACTAGATTCGTTGAAAAGTATGTAAGAGATAGAAGGAAGCTTTTGCGACCCTATAAAGTATATATATTCTTGATCAGGATCAATAGCGAAGTCGATAGAGCCATGTCCGTCTGTCCGTCCGTATGAACGCTGAGATCTCAGGAACTATAGCAGATACAAAGCTGAGATTAAGCATGAAGATTCTTGAGGTCCCGGGACAGCGCAAGTTTATTACAGCATCCTGCCACGCCCACTCTAACTCCCACAAATGGCAAAAAACTAAAATTGCTGAAATCTCAGGAACTATTGCAGATAGAAAGTTGAAATTCAGAAAGTATAATCTTTCCGGCCACACCCACCCATACGCCCACAAGACTCAAAAGACGGTTTTCGGATTTTCTAGAAAAGCTGATATCTCAATAACTATAAGAGATAGAAAGTTCGGATCAAGCATGTATGTTTCTATGATGCTCCCAATGCGAATTGTTTTTTTCCGATCACGCCACGCCCACTCTAACGCCCACAAAACCCGAAAAACCAAAAATGCAAAAATCTCAAAAACTATAAAAGCTACAAAACTTTGAAAAAAACACGTATTTAGGAGATGCCTCTGCAACTTGCCACGAAGTTGCATCCGGCCACGCCCACTCTAACGCCCACAAACCGCGGAAAACTGTGGAGTCTATAATATTATTATGAATGCCTTCGTTTGACCTTGTGTGACTTATTTCTGTTAATATCTATCGATTTACAAAAGATTTGTCAAATCGGAACATTATTTCGCTATTTATGAAGAAATTAAGGTTATAAGGCTCCACATGGGCAGTGACGTCACTATAAGCATACTCAACATACTTCCTCTGACAATAGGTGGCGCCTTGTGAATTTCCACTAGCAAAATGAATATTTTAAAATTGTGTAAAACAGTAACGGGTATCTTATAGTCGCGGCACTCGACTATAGCGTTTCCTCTTGTTTTTTTTTTACTTTTACGAGATATCAATCTACGGAATTTTCTATAAATTCGTAGACTGTCGTTCTTACAAAACACACGATGGGATTGTAAAAACTACCTCTCTGTTTTGTAGGTTCGTATAATATGTTATTGTTTTTTTTTTATTATTCCTTTTTTTTTTTATCTTTATTTATATTCTTTCCTTTTTTTTTATTATTATTTTTTTTTACTCAAGAGACCAACTTCGTAATTTGCCATAAATCCGAAGTTGACGTTCATACAAAACACGCGATGGGATTGTAGAACTATCTCCCTGTATTCCTTCAAAGTTCATCTGTATGTATATATTTAATCAAAAACTGCATTTATCTCTAAAGAGAAAAAATTTTCTTTTCTGATGGCACTCTGCTTTGTCATACTAACACCCACTGTATAATACTCACAAGGTATATATATATTGCTTTTAGTTTCATGTTTAAAACATCTGTATTTGCCGACGGCACTCAGCTATTCTATTTTTCGATCATTTGTCATAACTTTTGCACTCTAAGCTTGTCCGTCTTTATTATTATTCATTTTAATTAATTTTTGGTTTTATTTATTATTTTCGGAACACACGAAAATTTCTTTGCTTGTTTTGCATATATATCACGATATTCATTTTCATTTTTAAACAACTTCGAATTTTTATTTGCACTATCACAAGAATACTTCACCTATTTAGTGTGTAAGTTCTTACAAGAATACGAAGAAAATTAGGTCCGTAGTTCGGCTGCGCCAGTTATGGTTATCCTCTTAGGAGTCCTGGGTGGCTAGGGGTTCTGCCAGAGTCCGGTCTTCTCCAAGTGGTAGTCGGTGTATTTCAATTTATAAATTTTAATAAGAGTTGGAATAAGTAAACGTACGCCTTTAAGTTGCCTTTTAAGACTGCCAATATATTCTTCAGCGGCGACCAAGTTGCCACAGCTGCCGAGTGTACATAAGTTCTTATATGCTAATACATAGATTGCTTAAGCATAAAATACAAAGTGAAATAAACGAATGTTTACAAAGACTTCCTCGAACGTTTGCCTGTGTCATCTGACCCGCGTTTTGGGGTAGGGGCATCCTGTTGCAGTGTCAGCAATCTTTCGACGGGGCAACGACTCAAACGACTAACGCCCACAAAACCCGAAAAACCAAAAATGCAAAAATCTCAAAAACTATAAAAGCTACAAAACTTTGAAAAAAAACACGTATTTAGGAGATGCCTCTGCAACTTGCCACGAAGTTGCATCCGGCCACGCCCACTCTAACGCCCACAAACCGCGGAAAACTGTGGAGTCTATAATATTATTATGAATGCCTTCGTTTGACCTTGTGTGACTTATTTCTGTTAATATCTATCGATTTACAAAAGATTTTTCAAATCGGAACATTATTTCGCTATTTATGAAGAAATTAAGGTTATAAGGCTCCACATGGGCAGTGACGTCACTATAAGCATACTCAACATACTTCCTCTGACAATAGGTGGCGCCTTGTGAATTTCCACTAGCAAAATTAATATTTTAAAATTGTGTAAAACAGTAACGGGTATCTTATAGTCGCGGCACTCGACTATAGCGTTTCCTCTTGTTTTTTTTTTACTTTTACGAGATATCAATCTACGGAATTTTCTATAAATTCGTAGACTGTCGTTCTTACAAAACACACGATGGGATTGTAAAAACTACCTCTCTATTTTGTAGGTTCGTATAATATGTTATTGTTTTTTTTTTTATTATTCCTTTTTTTTTATCTTTATTTATATTCTTTCCTTTTTTTTATTATTATTTTTTTTTACTCAAGAGACCAACTTCGTAATTTGCCATAAATCCGAGGTTGACGTTCATACAAAACACGCGATGGGATTGTAGAACTATCTCCCTGTATTCCTTCAAAGTTCATCTGTATGTATATATTTAATCAAAAACTGCATTTATCTCTAAAGAGAAAAAATTTTCTTTTCTGATGGCACTCTGCTTTGTCATACTAAGACCCACTGTATAATACTCACAAGGTATATATATATTGCTTTTAGTTTCATGTTTAAAACATCTGTATTTGCCGACGGCACTCAGCTATTCTATTTTTCGATCATTTGTCATAACTTTTGCACTCTAAGCTTGTCCGTCTTTATTATTATTCATTTTAATTAATTTTTGGTTTTATTTATTATTTTCGGAACACACGAAAATTTCTTTGCTTGTTTTGCATATATATCACGATATTCATTTTCATTTTTAAACAACTTCGAATTTTTATTTGCACTATCACAAGAATACTTCACCTATTTAGTGTGTAAGTTCTTACAAGAATACGAAGAAAATTAGGTCCGTAGTTCGGCTGCGCCAGTTATGGTTATCCTCTTAGGAGTCCTGGGTGGCAAGGGGTTCTGCCAGAGTCCGGTCTTCTCCAAGTGGTAGTCGGTGTATTTCAATTTATAAATTTTAATAAGAGTTGGAATAAGTAAACGTACGCCTTTAAGTTGCCTTTTAAGACTGCCAATATATTCTTCAGCGGCGACCAAGTTGCCACAGCTGCCGAGTGTACATAAGTTCTTATATGCTAATACATAGATTGCTTAAGCATAAAATACAAAGTGAAATAAACGAATGTTTACAAAGACTTCCTCGAACGTTTGCCTTTGTCATCTGACCCGCGTTTTGGGGTAGGGGCATCCTGTTGCAGTGTCAGCAATCTTTCGACGGGGCAACGACTCAAGTGGTCGTTGTCCCAGTTTGGGCTGTTGTTTAGATTGCAACATTCTTGCAACGCAAAGTAAGTGGGCACCCGGTCAGTGTACCAATTCCAGGGTAGCTCTGGGAGGTTTAGCTGGAGGCTCGTTACCTAACTACTGGTCGGTAACTAGCGCGTATGCTGAGTCAGTTGAGCTTGGGTATTCGAACCAATCGGAACTCGTAAATATCAATGCGTCAATCATCAAAAGTATCAACATGGATAACATACCCTTGCCGCCGACCGACATACCCTTGCCGCCGACATCAGAAGTGGGATCGGCTCTGCCAAAAGAGGACAGCTCTAGCGTATATAGGGCAGCCTTATAAGAGCAAAATCGCAATTTAATGGAAATAATAAGATCCATGCAGGCACCAAGAGCACCGACAATAGACGGGAGAACACTCCACGTCACTCTACCCAAGTTTTGCCCTGACACCGCTGGAGCAGATGCATCAGCTTGGTGTACTACAGTGGACTTAATTTTTGCGGATAATGCTCTCAAAGGCAGTGCGCTTGTGATTGCGTTAATCAAAGCATTAGAAGGCAGTGCATCGCAATGGCTGTCCCAAATATGCTTCGCTGGCATCACATGGCCGCAGTTTAAGGAACTCTTCATCCAACGTTTCGTGGGCATTGAGACAACTTCTGCTATACTGATGAACATTTTGAACGGACGTCACAAAACTGGAGAGAGTACGGCAGTCGCATTGTCACCCTATTGCTCTTTAAGTGGAAGGCGAAGAATTTGGAGGAGATTGCGGTATCAGTAGCGTTAGCTAACATTGCTCAAATTGATAATAATTTGTTGCGTTGGCTGTTTACAACGAATGTTACGACTCGTAATGAGCTACAGCAGCAGCTACAGGCTTACGCTCTCAAGAAGCGTAACAACGAGGAGGACGGATATTCGAAGGGTCCGGATAAGTAGAAAACAAGAATGCAGTCGCAGGTGAAGTGCCATTTTTGTGGAAAGGCTGGCCACAAATATGCAGAATGCCGCTCTCGAATGGAGAAAGCATCAGCCCCCACAGAAAGGAGTTTTAGCGTGAGCAGCACGGCCGGAGTGAAGGATCGATCAAAAATTAAATATTTTAAGTGCGGTGAAAACGGACATGTGGCTTCTGTATGCCCCAAAAATCGTACTGGTGGAAACAGCAAGAGCTACGAGAAGCGTGTTGACGTTTGTGCAGTAGCTCCACCAAGTGGAACAATTACCTTATCCGGTGAGTCTATTCCATATTGTTTTGATTCTGGAGCCGAATATTCACTGGTCAAGGAGAGCTTTGTAGATAAATTCACCGGAAAACGATTTCACAATATTGTAACTTTAAATGGCATAAGTAACGATTCAATTTGTAGCACATTGCAAGTTCTGAGTAATATTAATATTGAACAATATTGTTTAGAAGTTTTTTTACATGTAGTTATGGACAAATATTTGAGGCTTGACGTGTTGATTGGCCGTGAAGTTTTAAGCCTGGGCTTTGGAGTATCAATTTATGCAGATAAATTTTGCTTTTATAAGACAAAAAGAGTAAATGTTCTGAGTCTAGTAAAGTATGAATAAACCATAAATTCTGATACCAATTTAATTGATTCTGATAAGACGATTTTAAACAATATGTTGAGATGTCACTCGGATAGGTTTATTGACGGAATTCGAATGACTCGTGTGACGACAGGTCAATTAGAAATTAGGCTAATAGATCTACAAAAGACCGCACCATAACAAATGAAATTGTTATGGCGGGGATCAAAGATCGAACCATAGCAGAAGGACTTGCTGTGGCGGCGGTCAGTGATGATCGCACCATGACAGAAGGAAAAATTTCACCAAAATTGAAACACTGAGAGACAAGTCTAAGTTGTGTGAAATCTGAATTATTGGAAAATTCTGATTGGAATTGAATGATATGAATAAGATCATGAAGTTGAAAATGTATTATGTTTGTAAACAGGAGGAAATTGTGTTTCTTAGATAAGAAAAATTGTCAGTTGGTGTTTGTGTAAGCGGCTCTGTAAGTTTGTAAATTGTAAGAGAAAATAATGTTATTAAAACCAAGAGATACCATAATTGAAAGAGTCTGGTATGTGACTTGGAAATGGGTGGTGGATGTAGCACACGAGGACGTGTGATAGGTCAGGAAGGGCGTGTCGAAGTGTAATTCCTAGTAAATGTAGCATTCCGGTAATTTGGGAATTCCTGCTTATGCTTTACTAGCTGATATTGAGCGAAAGCACGGCGGCAGAAGCAGGGACGCTCTGCTGCTGAGTGAGGTTCGATGGTAAGATACCAAAAGTCTTGAGTAAGACAGAGATGGCTGCATAAGCTCGACTTGAGTGAGTTTATGACGTGAGTGCGTATGCTGAGTCAGTTGAGCTTGGGTATTCGAACCGATCGGAACTCGTAAAAATCAATACGTCAGTCATCACAAGTATCAACATGGATAACAGACCCTTGCCGCCGACATATATATATTCTTGATCAGGATCAATAGCGAAGTCGAAGTCGATTGAGCCATGTCCGTCTGTCAGTATGAACGCTGGGATCTCAGGAACTATAAGAGATACAAAGTTGAGATTAACCATGAAGATTCTTGTGGTCCCTAAGCAGCGCAAGTTTATTACAGCATCCTACCACGCCCGCTCTAACGCCCACAAATCGCGAAAAACTAAAATCGCTGAAATCTTAGGAACTCTTAGAGCTTGAAATACTGTATGTATAATCTTTGGATGCCAGCGAATCTTATAGTTGTACTATTATCCGGCCACACCCACCCATACGCCCATCAAAAGACGGTTTTCGCATTTTCTAGAAAAGGTGATATCTCGGGAACTGTAAGAGATAGAAAGTTCGGATTAATCATGCAGGTTTTTATTACGCTCCCAATGCGAACTGTTTTTTTCCGATCAAGCCACCCGTTACGCGTTTCGGATGTGGCCCGCAACTCTGCAGTTTCACAATTTAGGAACTTGGTGTGTTAACTTATGAATTTTTAATCAATAGCAATAGCGAAGTCAATTCATCCATGTCCGTCTGTCCGTCCGTCCGTATGTCCGTACGCTAAGATCTCAGGAATTATAAGCCCGAATGCCGATTTTCGCTTTTTGCATCCCATTAGCTCATGATCTGTGACAATTGTAAATTTGTGATCGCACAAATACTGTGTAAGGTGTTGTAACATCTGAGTATCTTAATAGAGGGTCATAGCCCATTTCATCTTTTTTAAAAGTTTTTTACTCTTGTCAAACTCGTTTAAATGTCCTATAATATCTGACCAACCATAAGAGTGATTTTTATTCCTAAGTTAATTTTTTTAATGACTTATGGGTTCAACTTTCTTTGGATTTTCTTTCTTTCTTTAACTCCCTTCTGCTCCAGATTCCTCCAATTTTTATACCCGTTGCTCGTAGAGTAAAAGGGTATAATAGATTCATTGAAAAGTATGTAACAGATAGAAGTAAGCGCTTCCGACCCTATAAAGTATATAAATTCTTGATCAGGATCAATAGCGAAGTCGATCGAGCCATGTCCGTCCGTCCGTCCGTCCGTCCGTATGAACGCTGAGATCTCAGGAACTATAAAAGATACAAAGTTGAGATTAAGCATGAAGATTCTTGAGGTCCCTAGGTTGCGCTAGGCCACTCTAACGCCCACAAATCACGAAAAACTAAAATCGCTGAAATCTGTGGAACTATTAGAGCTAGAAAGTTGAAATTCAGTATGTATAATCTTTGGATGAAGCGCATCTTATAGTTGTACTATTATCCGGCCACACCCACCCATAAGCCCAATGCAAATTGTTTTTTTCCGATCAAGCCAAGCCCACTTACGCCCGCAAAACCCGAAAAACCAAAAATGGGAAAATCTCGGGAACTATAAGAGCTAGTAAGTTGTGCTTAAGAAAACGTATTTAAAAGACGCCACTGCAACTTGTCCCTAGTTTTCATCCGGCCACGCCCACTCTAACGCCCACAAACCGCGGAAAACTGTGGCGTCTATACTATTATTATGAATGCCTTCGATTGACTTTGTATAACGTATTTCTGTTAATATCTATCGATTTGACAAAGGATTTTTCAAATCGGAACATTATTTCGCTATTTATAAAGAAATTAAGGTTATAAGGCCTCACATGGGCAGTGACGTCACTATAAGCATACTCAACATACTTCCTCTGACAATAGGTGGCGCCTCTTGAATTTACACTACACTACTACGATAGCTATGTCGCTGAGCGGAGCAGTAGAAGGGAGTACTTCCCAATGGCTGCCGCAGATCAGCTATCCTGGCATAACCTGGCTAAAATTTCAAAAATATACTCAACGGACCGCTGAAAACCGGACAGTGCTTGTCAGCGTATGGTAGCCTATAAGTTACGTCTCTTCTAACGAAATGGAAGTAGATGGACATCGAGGAGATAGCAGTCTCTTTCGTGCTGGCACACACGTCGCAAATCGACACTAGACTGAAGCGTCTACTGTTCTATATAACGAACAGAAATGAACTACAGAAGCAGTTGAAGGCGCATGCATACAGCAATAAAAGTAAGCATCTGGCTTCAGACCATTCGATCGGCCCCGACAGGAAGAGATTCCAGGTAAACACACCAATGAAGTGCCATTACTGTAGAATTTCCGGACACAAAATGCTGAATGCCGTAAGAGGAAGGCAGAACAATCAAAACCGAGTCAATCGTTTGGAAAACCAATGGCGGGGCGAGACAGGGCTGGACTGTTTTAAATGTGGAATCGCATGTATGAAGGAAACAGCAGCGTCGAGTAGCAGTATGAACGAGAAGCGAGTAGATGTCTGTGCAGTGTTGGAGCCCAAAGGAACTTTTATATCAATTTGGTGAGGCTATTCCGTTCTTTTTCGACTCGGGTGCCGAGTGTTCCTTAATGAAGGCAAAGTTAGCATAAAAATTCGCCGGAAAAAAACTAAATAATTTACAAATTTAATTTACAAATACTGTCCACCATACAAATTTGTCAATTTAATTTGGAAATCATGTTCATGTGGTCGTGAAATCTTGGCACTTGGCTTTGGCATGGATGGAGGCTGATAGGTTTTGATATTTTTTAAAACTAAACGAGTCAATTCAATATCTGATGAAACTGTTATAAATTACGATAATTATGATTTAAGTGATAGAGATAAGTTAAAATTGAAGAACATTATTACTCCATACAATGAACATTTTATTATTGGAATGCCGAGCAGACGTGTCACGACTGGAAAATTAGAATTACGATTATTGGAAGCCAACAAGACTGTGCAGAGACGTCTATATCGATTTAGCGTAGATGAAAAAGAATTAGTAGGAGATAAAATCAAAGAAATGTTGGCAGCAAACGTAATACGTCCAAGTAATTCTCCTTTCGCGAGTCCAATTTTGTTAGTAAAAAAGAAAGATGGCAGTGATCGTTTGTGCGTAGATTATATGGAGCTAAATGCAAATATAGTGGCTGACAAATATCCCTTGCCTCTGATATTAGATCAAGGGAACGGACTGCGTGGTGGTAAATACTTCTTCTGCTTAGATAGACGCACAATCCATAGAGCGAACCGATTTTGTAACCTCTGAGGGCCAGTAGGAGTTTCTATCTATGCCATTTGGGCTGAAGAATGCCTCTTCGATTTTTCAGCTATAGCGCGAGTACTAGGTGACTTGGCGTACTCCTATGCCATTGTTTATATTGACAATGAAGTAATAGTAGCGAGATCAAAAGAGGCTAGGGGCACTATCGGATGCAGGATTCGAAGAATACAAGCTCTGGCTGGACCATCTCAACTTAATAATGTTTCCCAATTGGGACAATTTATAGGTTTAGCGTCGTACTTCCGTAAATCATTCTTACGAACTAGAGACCCTCGCAGTATACAACGATGTAAAAAGTTTCCGCCATTACCTTCACGGTCGAAAGTTTATAGTATTTAAAGATTTTTATTCATTGAAAGCAAGTAGAACTAACGCCGAGAGTACACCGTTGGTGGTCATATTTACAATCATTTGACTTCACTGCAGAGTACCACAGATGTGACAGACAACTGGCTTGTAGCTGAGCAGCAGCGTGTTTCGTACTCAAGGGAAATTATAGCCCAGTTTAATGATGGAGAGATGCAGAAAGTTTACCGAAGACGTATGAGCTAAGGGCAGGAATTCTATATCGGAAATTTCAGAGAAATGGAAAGACACGCTGTTTACCTGTAATCCCAAAAGCCTTTAGGTGGTCTGTAGTTAATCATGTCCATGAAGCAATCATGCATTTGGAGTGGCAGAAAACGTTAGGTTTACGAACAGTATTTGTTTGAGCACATGTCCAAATATGTACGAAAATTCGTAGAGAACTGCATAACATACAAACTAGCAAAGCCTTCAAAAGGGAAAATTCAAATAGAATTGCATCCAATTTCGAAAGTTTAAATACCTTGGCATACTATGCACATTGATATAAGTGGAAAGCTGAGTGGTAAAAATAATATCAATGAATATGTCATGGTACAAGTAGACGCATTTACTAAATTTTTTCACTTATATAATACTTTGTATTTAGATGCAGAAAACTGTATTAAGGCTGTAAAATCAACAATATGACTTTTCCGCGTACCCAACCGTATTATAGCAGATCAAGGTAGGAGTTTCGCCTGTAGAAACTTTCGTGAAATCTGTTCAATGCACAAAATAGAATTACATTGATAGCAAAAGGTGCAAGTAGGGCCAATGAACAAGTAGAAAGGGTCATGTGCACGATGAAAAGCATGTTGACAGCGGTAGAGAAAGGTGAACGTTCCTGGCAGGATGTACTTAGTGAGGTACAGTTAGCCATGAATTGTAAAAACAGGGTGAGAAAGTATAGTCCATTGGAATTATTGATTGGAAGAGAGGCCAGGCCAATGGGTTTATTGCCAATAAATGAAGAAACTAAAATAGGTTGTAAGCAAGCAAGGGTTCAGGGCAAAGAAAATATGGAAATTAATGCGAAATATGAAAAGAATCGAGTTGATAAGAATAAGGCCAAGATTGTAAAACACAAGGTTGGGGATCATGTCTCGCTTAGAAGTGAAGAGCGGCATAAAACCAAACTAGATCATAAATTCAAAAAACCTTTTGTGGTTGCCGAGTTGTTGGAAGGTGATCGATACCTGTCAAAATCGTTGAATAGCAAGCGAACATATAAGTATTATAACGAGAGTTTGATAAGGCTGCCGGACGAGCAGATCTTTTATGAGACTATTGAGAAAAGTAACGGTGGTGAAAATGGCACTAGTCATGAGACATCAAACACAGGGACTAGATCTGATCGACAATAGTCATGTATTGTAGAGTACGAGCTACTGAGAGAGTTATACCAGGTCAAGTCGCAAGTTCAAGTGTAGAACCTGGAGTATTCTGTCATCGCGTGTCGCGTGACTGTGTGATGTGAGAAAGCGAGGTAGCCTGCGAAACCGACATTTGATAACGTAGTTTGTAAAGTTGTGTGTGAATACTATTTGTTCTGATAAGAATGATGTTGAGAGATGAAAAGGATAAAAAGAGAAATAAGCAAGAATGATACCAACTTAGTGTTACAATACGCACACGTGTGAAAGCCAGAAAGGCCGTGTCATTATTCATATTCAACTTCTGAATATTCGGCGATACAGGAATCTGTTTCCGAATTTTGCCTATGTCTTCACTGAACTCGAGTCAGAAAACTAATCATGACACAATCGTCACATTTCATTACTTCTTTGAACACGTGCACTGAATTTAAAAACTATAATTTATGGGTTTATGATTTCTGTGCCAGAATCCATACTGACTAAAAGGGTGAGGGGGAAAATCATCATAAATCATCAGTATTAAAATGAAAAAGCAGCAAAAGTCTCAGCCCCTGACATCAGAAGTGGGATCGGCTTATGCCCAGCGAGATAGTGAATGGCGATCTTTGTTAGAAGCACAAAATCTACGATTTATCGAAATACTAAAAACAATGCAGCAGCCTCCTTCAACAAATACAAGAGAAAAATGGGTCAGACTGCCACAGTTCAATCCAGACGTAGCTGAATCTGACGCCAGCGCGTGGCCCATAACAGCCGATATGATTTTCACGGAGCATCCCCTGGAGGGTAGTGCGATAGCTATGTCGCTGAGCGGAGCAGTAGAAGGGAGTACTTCCCAATAGCTGGCGCAGATCAGCTATCCTGGCATAACCTGGCTAAAATTTCAAAAATATACTCAACGGACCGCTGAAAACCGGACAGTGCTTGTCAGCGTATGGTAGCCTATAAGTTACGTCTCTTCTAACGAAAAGTGAAGTAGATGGACATCGAGGAGATAGCAGTCTCTTTCGTGCTGGCACACACGTCGCAAATCGACACTAAACTGAAGCGTCTACTGTTCTATATAACGAACAGAAATGAACTACAGAAGCAGTTGAAGACTTTACAGAAGTAAAGTAAGCATCTGGCTTCAGACCATTCGATCGGCCCCGACAGGAAGAGATTCCAGGTAAACACACCAATGAAGTGCCATTACTGTAGAATTTCCGGACTCAAAATGCTAGAATGCCGTAAGAGGAAGGCAGAACAATCAAAACCGAGTCAATCGTTTGGAAAACCAATGGCGGGGCGAGACAGGGCTGGACTGTTTTAAATGTGGAATCGCATGTATGAAGGAAACAGCAGCGTCGAGTAGCAGTATGAACGAGAAGCGAGTAGATGTCTGTGCAGTGTTGGAGCCCAAAGGAATTTTATATCAATTTGGTGAGGCTATTCCGTTCTTTTTCGACTCGGGTGCCGAGTGTTCCTTAATGAAGGCAAAGTTAGCATAAAAATTCGCCGGAAAAAACTAAATAATTTACAAATTTAATTTACAAATACTGTCCACCATACAAATTTGTCAATTTAATTTGGAAATCATGTTCATGTGGTCGTGAAATCTTGGCACTTGGCTTTGGCATGGATGGAGGCTGATAGGTTTTGATATTTTTAAAACTAAACGAGTCAATTCAATATCTGATGAAACTGTTATAAATTACGATAATTATGATTTAAGTGATAGAGATAAGTTAAAATTGAAGAACATTATTACTCCATACAATGAACATTTTATTATTGGAATGCCGAGCAGACGTGTCACGACTGGAAAATTAGAATTACGATTATTGGAAGCCAACAAGACTGTGCAGAGACGTCTATATCAATTTAGCGTAGATGAAAAAGAATTAGTAGGAGATAAAATCAAAGAAATGTTGGCAGCAAACGTAATACGTCCAAGTAATTCTCCTTTCGCGAGTCCAATTTTGTTAGTAAAAAAGAAAGATGGCAGTGATCGTTTGTGCGTAGATTATATGGAGCTAAATGCAAATATAGTGGCTGACAAATATCCCTTGCCTCTGATATTAGATCAAGGGAACGGACTGCGTGGTGGTAAATACTTCTTCTGCTTAGATAGACGCACAATCCATAGAGCGAACCGATTTTGTAACCTCTGAGGGCCAGTAGGAGTTTCTATCTATGCCATTTGGGCTGAAGAATGCCTCTTCGATTTTTCAGCTATAGCGCGAGTACTAGGTGACTTGGCGTACTCCTATGCCATTGTTTATATTGACAATGAAGTAATAGTAGCGAGATCAAAAGAGGCTAGGGGCACTATCGGATGCAGGATTCGAAGAATACAAGCTCTGGCTGGACCATCTCAACTTAATAATGTTTCCCAATTGGGACAATTTATAGGTTTAGCGTCGTACTTCCGTAAATCATTCTTACGAACTAGAGACCCTCGCAGTATACAACGATGTAAAAAGTTTCCGCCATTACCTTCACGGTCGAAAGTTTATAGTATTTAAAGATTTTTATTCATTGAAAGCAAGTAGAACTAACGCCGAGAGTACACCGTTGGTGGTCATATTTACAATCATTTGACTTCACTGCAGAGTACCACAGATGTGACAGACAACTGGCTTGTAGCTGAGCAGCAGCGTGTTTCGTACTCAAGGGAAATTATAGCCCAGTTTAATGATGGAGAGATGCAGAAAGTTTAACGAAGACGTATGAGCTAAGGGCAGGAATTCTATATCGGAAATTTCAGAGAAATGGAAAGACACGCTGTTTACCTGTAATCCCAAAAGCCTTTAGGTGGTCTGTAGTTAATCATGTCCATGAAGCAATCATGCATTTGGAGTGGCAGAAAACGTTAGGTTTACGAACAGTATTTGTTTGAGCACATGTCCAAATATGTACGAAAATTCGTAGAGAACTGCATAACATACAAACTAGCAAAGCCTTCAAAAGGGAAAATTCAAATAGAATTGCATCCAATTTCGAAAGTTTAAATACCTTGGCATACTATGCACATTGATATAAGTGGAAAGCTGAGTGGTAAAAATAATATCAATGAATATGTCATGGTACAAGTAGACGCATTTACTAAATTTTTTCACTTATATAATACTTTGTATTTAGATGCAGAAAACTGTATTAAGGCTGTAAAATCAACAATATGACTTTTCCCCGTACCCAACCGTATTATAGCAGATCAAGGTAGGAGTTTCGCCTGTAGAAACTTTCGTGAAATCTGTTCAATGCACAAAATAGAATTACATTGATAGCAAAAGGTGCAAGTAGGGCCAATGAACAAGTAGAAAGGGTCATGTGCACGATGAAAAGCATGTTGACAGCGGTAGAGAAAGGTGAACGTTCCTGGCAGGATGTACTTAGTGAGGTACAGTTAGCCATGAATTGTAAAAACAGGGTGAGAAAGTATAGTCCATTGGAATTATTGATTGGAAGAGAGGCCAGGCCAATGGGTTTATTGCCAATAAATGAAGAAACTAAAATAGGTTGTAAGCAAGCAAGGGTTCAGGGCAAAGAAAATATGGAAATTAATGCGAAATATGAAAAGAATCGAGTTGATAAGAATAAGGCCAAGATTGTAAAACACAAGGTTGGGGATCATGTCTCGCTTAGAAGTGAAGAGCGGCATAAAACCAAACTAGATCATAAATTCAAAAACCTTTTGTGGTTGCCGAGTTGTTGGAAGGTGATCGATACCTGTCAAAATCGTTGAATAGCAAGCGAACATATAAGTATTATAACGAGAGTTTGATAAGGCTGCCGGACGAGCAGATCTTTTATGAGACTATTGAGAAAAGTAACGGTGGTGAAAATGGCACTAGTCATGAGACATCAAACACAGGGACTAGATCTGATCGACAATAGTCATGTATTGTAGAGTACGAGCTACTGAGAGAGTTATACCAGGTCAAGTCGCAAGTTCAAGTGTAGAACCTGGAGTATTCTGTCATCGCGTGTCGCGTGACTGTGTGATGTGAGAAAGCGAGGTAGCCTGCGAAACCGACATTTGATAACGTAGTTTGTAAAGTTGTGTGTGAATACTATTTGTTCTGATAAGAATGATGTTGAGAGATGAAAAGGATAAAAAGAGAAATAAGCAAGAATGATACCAACTTAGTGTTACAATACGCACACGTGTGAAAGCCAGAAAGGCCGTGTCATTATTCATATTCAACTTCTGAATATTCGGCGATACAGGAATCTGTTTCCGAATTTTGCCTATGTCTTCACTGAACTCGAGTCAGAGAACTAATCATGACACAATCGTCACATTTCATTACTTCTTTGAACACGTGCACTGAATTTAAAAACTATAATTTATGGGTTTATGATTTCTATGCCAGAATCCATACTGACTAAAAGGGTGAGGGGGAAAATCATCATAAATCATCAGTATTAAAATGAAAAAGCAGCAAAAGTCTCAGCCCCTGACATCAGAAGTGGGATCGGCTTATGCCCAGCGTGATAGTGAATGGCGATCTTTGTTAGAAGCACAAAATCTACGATTTATCGAAATACTAAAAACAACGCAGCAGCCTCCTTCAACAAATACAAGAGAAAAATGGGTCAGACTGCCACAGTTCAATCCAGACGTAGCTGAATCTGACGCCAGCGCGTGGCCCATAACAGCCGATATGATTTTCACGGAGCATCCCCTGGAGGGTAGTGCGATAGCTATGTCGCTGAGCGGAGCAGTAGAAGGGAGTACTTCCCAATAGCTGGCGCAGATCAGCTATCCTGGCATAACCTGGCTAAAATTTCAAAAATATACTCAACGGACCGCTGAAAACCGGACAGTGCTTGTCAGCGTATGGTAGCCTATAAGTTACGTCTCTTCTAACGAAATGGAAGTAGATGGACATCGAGGAGATAGCAGTCTCTTTCGTGCTGGCACACACGTCGCAAATCGACACTAAACTGAAGCGTCTACTGTTCTATATAACGAACAGAAATGAACTACAGAAGCAGTTGAAGGCGCATGCATACAGCAATAAAAGTAAGCATCTGGCTTCAGACCATTCGATCGGCCCCGACAGGAAGAGATTCCAGGTAAACACACCAATGAAGTGCCATTACTGTAGAATTTCCGGACTCAAAATGCTAGAATGCCGTAAGAGGAAGGCAGAACAATCAAAACCGAGTCAATCGTTTGGAAAACCAATGGCGGGGCGAGACAGGGCTGGACTGTTTTAAATGTGGAATCGCATGTATGAAGGAAACAGCAGCGTCGAGTAGCAGTATGAACGAGAAGCGAGTAGATGTCTGTGCAGTGTTGGAGCCCAAAGGAATTTTATATCAATTTGGTGAGGCTATTCCGTTCTTTTTCGACTCGGGTGCCGAGTGTTCCTTAATGAAGGCAAAGTTAGCATAAAAATTCGCCGGAAAAAAACTAAATAATTTACAAATTTAATTTACAAATACTGTCCACCATACAAATTTGTCAATTTAATTTGGAAATCATGTTCATGTGGTCGTGAAATCTTGGCACTTGGCTTTGGCATGGATGGAGGCTGATAGGTTTTGATATTTTTAAAACTAAACGAGTCAATTCAAGATCTGATGAAACTGTTATAAATTACGATAATTATGATTTAAGTGATAGAGATAAGTTAAAATTGAAGAACATTATTACTCCATACAATGAACATTTTATTATTGGAATGCCGAGCAGACGTGTCACGACTGGAAAATTAGAATTACGATTATTGGAAGCCAACAAGACTGTGCAGAGACGTCTATATCAATTTAGCGTAGATGAAAAAGAATTAGTAGGAGATAAAATCAAAGAAATGTTGGCAGCAAACGTAATACGTCCAAGTAATTCTCCTTTCGCGAGTCCAATTTTGTTAGTAAAAAGAAAGATGGCAGTGATCGTTTGTGCGTAGATTATATGGAGCTAAATGCAATTATAGTGGCTGACAAATATCCCTTGCCTCTGATATTAGATCAAGGGAACGGACTGCGTGGTGGTAAATACTTCTTCTGCTTAGATAGACGCACAATCCATAGAGCGAACCGATTTTGTAACCTCTGAGGGCCAGTAGGAGTTTCTATCTATGCCATTTGGGCTGAAGAATGCCTCTTCGATTTTTCAGCTATAGCGCGAGTACTAGGTGACTTGGCGTACTCCTATGCCATTGTTTATATTGACAATGAAGTAATAGTAGCGAGATCAAAAGAGGCTAGGGGCACTATCGGATGCAGGATTCGAAGAATACAAGCTCTGGCTGGACCATCTCAACTTAATAATGTTTCCCAATTGGGACAATTTATAGGTTTAGCGTCGTACTTCCGTAAATCATTCTTACGAACTAGAGACCCTCGCAGTATACAACGATGTAAAAAGTTTCCGCCATTACCTTCACGGTCGAAAGTTTATAGTATTTAAAGATTTTTATTCATTGAAAGCAAGTAGAACTAACGCCGAGAGTACACCGTTGGTGGTCATATTTACAATCATTTGACTTCACTGCAGAGTACCACAGATGTGACAGACAACTGGCTTGTAGCTGAGCAGCAGCGTGTTTCGTACTCAAGGGAAATTATAGCCCAGTTTAATGATGGAGAGATGCAGAAAGTTTACCGAAGACGTATGAGCTAAGGGCAGGAATTCTATATCGGAAATTTCAGAGAAATGGAAAGACACGCTGTTTACCTGTAATCCCAAAAGCCTTTAGGTGGTCTGTAGTTAATCATGTCCATGAAGCAATCATGCATTTGGAGTGGCAGAAAACGTTAGGTTTACGAACAGTATTTGTTTGAGCACATGTCCAAATATGTACGAAAATTCGTAGAGAACTGCATAACATACAAACTAGCAAAGCCTTCAAAAGGGAAAATTCAAATAGAATTGCATCCAATTTCGAAAGTTTAAATACCTTGGCATACTATGCACATTGATATAAGTGGAAAGCTGAGTGGTAAAAATAATACCAATGAATATGTCATGGTACAAGTAGACGCATTTACTAAATTTTTTCACTTATATAATACTTTGTATTTAGATGCATAAAACTGTATTAAGGCTGTAAAATCAACAATATGACTTTTCCCCGTACCCAACCGTATTATAGCAGATCAAGGTAGGAGTTTCGCCTGTAGAAACTTTCGTGAGTTCTGTTCAATGCACAAAATAGAATTACATTAATAGCAAAAGGTGCAAGTAGGGCCAATGAACAAGTAGAAAGGGTCATGTGCACGATGAAAAGCATGTTGACAGCGGTAGAGAAAGGTGAACGTTCCTGGCAGGATGTACTTAGTGAGGTACAGTTAGCCATGAATTGTAAAAACAGGGTGACAAAGTATAGTCCATTGGAATTATTGATTGGAAGAGAGGCCAGGCCAATGGGCTTATTGCCAATAAATGAAGAAACTAAAATAGGTTGTAAGCAAGCAAGGGTTCAGGGCAAAGAAAATATGGAAATTAATGCGAAATATGAAAAGAATCGAGTTGATAAGAATAAGGCCAAGATTGTAAAACACAAGGTTGGGGATCATGTCTCGCTTAGAAGTGAAGAGCGGCATAAAACCAAACTAGATCATAAATTCAAAAAACCTTTTGTGGTTGCCGAGTTGTTGGAAGGTGATCGATACCTGTCAAAATCGTTGAATAGCAAGCGAACATATAAGTATTATCACGAGAGTTTGATAAGGCTGCCGGACGAGCAGATCTTTTATGAGACTATTGAGAAAAGTAAGGGCGGTGAAAATGGCACTAGTCATGAGACATCAAACATAGGGACTAGATCTGATCGACAATAGTCATGTATTGTATGGATGATATTGTGTGATAAAGGTTGGATCTGAGTAGATCGTGGCACTAAAGCGCCTGTAACTGTGGTTTGATAAAGAAGATAGCCAAATGGGCGGGTTTGCCAAGAAGAGTACGAGCTACTGAGAGAGTTATACCAGGTCAAGTCGCAAGTTCAAGTGTAGAACCTGGAGTATTCTGTCATCGCGTGTCGCGTGACTGTGTGATGTGAGAAAGCGAGGTAGCCTGCGAAACCGACATTTGATAACGTAGTTTGTAAAGTTGTGTGTGAATACTATTTGTTCTGATAAGAATGATGTTGAGAGATGAAAAGGATAAAAAGAGAAATAAGCAAGAATGATACCAACCTAGTGTTACAATACGCACACGTGTGAAAGCCAGAAAGGCCGTGTCGGAGATGTATAAGAAGAAGCAAAATGTAAAGTAAACTATAAAGCGTTAAGAAAGAGAAACAATATAGAACAAACGAAACTAAGCAACGAGTTGTTTATGGTTCCTTTTACTTGCATAATTGAGCGAGGCTTGCAAACGAGAGTGTCGAATCAGCCGAGTGTGAAGCGGTCGACTGTTGGTTGCCTCTGAGAGGGAGAAATCAGAATTGAACACCGCATGGCACGTGCCATGCGAAGTGGAGAAGGGGAAGCAATGGTCAGTTGGCTCTGAAATCGAAGACGGAAAGGTGCTCCTAGTTGACCGCGACTTAGTATTAAAATGCAAGAAGAAGAGAAGCAAACGTCTCAGCCCCTGACATATGTATATTATAAACTAGGAAAAAGAATGAGAAGAAAATAACAAATACAAAAAGTATTTCATACTTTATAGCCTTATAATAGATTGAGAACTCAGGAAAGGAAACCTTAGATGACTGCTTTGAGACAAATGATTTCATCCTATATTGAAAACTAAAAACAAGACACAAAAACCAAAACACTAAAATAACGAAATATAAAAAATAAACACATTTTTTGTTAAAGTAAATATTTATTTATTTCAGTTAATATGGGAGCGAAAAATAAAATTTTTTTTATTTTAGGGTAGTCATCGGTAGAGAGTCATCGGTAGGGTAGTCATCGTCTGGAAAAACAATTTCTTCCGGGTCATCTTTATCAAACCTTTGAGCACATTGAAAGTGCTCATTCAAAACTCATTTTCAAAGACATCCATCGTTTCTTCTCCAAATAGAAAATATTCCCATTTGAGTGATTCCAACTCCTGTGGAATCGCTTGCGTTGATGATGAATAGGGGGCGAATACTTCCCTCAGATTCCTGTCTATTCCTGTCTTCGTCTAGACCCATTATACGGCTTAGTTCCGAGACTTCGATGACCACCACATCGGAGTCTTGGTCACCGATTTCGACATCCGTCAACAGTCTCAAAGCTTAAACGGAATCGATTCAACTGATATTACGCTCATGGTGATATGTACGATTTTGTGCTCCTAACGAATTGATGCTGAACAATTTTATTATGGCGCGTCCATACAACATGCGTACAAACAATGTAATTCTGAAATGCCAATTCAATATTGTGCACCCAACAAGGTCAGACCCAGCGCAGCATTTACTACAACAACAAAGGTAATTATCGCGGTAAATGAAATGCCCGAGGTAACTATAATAACAATTATAGCCGAAATAATGGTCTACAGAGGGCGAAATAATTACAGAGGTCATAATCGCCAAAAAGGAAAATCAACCATAGGAAACCATCAGATTCACACAGTCAATCTCAGCCAAAATATATTCGTATCATTTAGCAATGGTGCAACAGGCAAAAACCTTGCCTTTTTGATAGACATAGGTGCAGATATATCGATAAAAAATTTAGACGTTTTTCAAACAGTCAATCTCAGCCAAAATATAATAGAAAGCATATCAGTAATTGGTCAAGAGGTCACGAAATCAAGGGACTTTTCTTTTATTGAGATCCAGTCTAATAAATCCATTATTCCACACATCTTTTAAATTGTAAGTTTATAGTTCCCCATTTCTTGTTATGGAATATTGGGAATTGACTTTATTAAAAAAGACAACTGTCAACTAGATTATCATTTAGTAATGGTGAAACAGGCAAAAACCTTGCCTTTTTGATAGACATAGGTGCAGATATATCGATACTTAAAGAAAATTCAGACGTCTTTCAAGACATTCAATCCGAAAATATAATAAGCATACCAGTAATTGGTCAAGAGGTCACGAAATCAAAGGGACTATTCTTTATTGAGATCCAGTCTAATATATACCTTATTCCACACATATTTTAAATTGTAAGTTTATAATTTCCCATTTCCTGTTATGGAATATTGGGAATTGACTTTATTAAAAAAGACAACTGTCAACTAGATTTCAAGCCATCAGAAGACTGGTTTATAATTAGTCATTAAACTTGAAATATCAAATTTATGTTCCAATAACATACAGTTTCGGCAATAACTCCATAATTTTGCCACCAAGATCCCAAGTAATCAGAAAAATCGAAGTAGATTTATCAGAATTCCAAACCAAGAAATTCAACATGGTATATACATAGCGAATACCATAGCAACATCTGGAAATTCATTCATAAGACTACTAAATACAATTAATACAGATCAAATAGTCAGCGTAAGTAACGTAAAATACGAACCACATTCAAACTACGATGTAGTAAACTCAAATTAAAAAATTGAGAAAAGTCTGTATTATCCAATCCCTCCACAGTTCAATACATAGCTTTCAAGCCTGAGTGCTCGATGTAGCGATGTATTCGGACTAGAAACCGAGTAAATAAGTACGAATAATGTTTATAAACGAAAAACTCCGATTAAAGGATGATGAACTAGTACATATTAAGAATTATAGAAGTCCTCAAAGCCAGAAAGAAGAAATTCAAGCCCAGGTACAATAATTAATTAACCATCAAATCGAAGAAGCATCTGAATCTGCATCTGTAATAGCCCATTCTTACTAGTTCCGAAGATGTTCCTTCAGGACTCAAACAAGAAGAAATGGCGATTAGTTGTTGTCTCTGAATTTTGTATGTACTGAGTACAGTGTGGATATTAATTAGTGCTGGATTAACGAATGAGCAGGTAGATCCAGTGTCTATTTAGAACTTGCGGGGGTTCGGCTCCATGAAGTCAGTAAGAAAGTTTGGATAGGAAAACAAATAGTAAGGAAGATCCGTTTATGTTACATAGGGAAGCTCTTGGATTATGGTTGTTTCTGTCTTGGTAGTTTCTGGACTGATCTGGTTGTCGTTATTGTGAAAGGGGGTTCTGCCAAAGTTTGTCAATCGTGTCGAACATAGCTATTATCGTTATTGGAATTATGTTGACGTGTAAAGCGTCTATTATTATTGTTATTAAAGTTCTGTTGGGCTAGTGAGAATCTTCCGTCCGGAAGATTGTGAAGCTCTATAACGAACCTTTCTTTGATTTTCTTGCTAGAGTATAGTCGCTTTAAGTTTGCTTTGACGTCAGACCAACTGAGGAGTACATCATAGACAACTAGTTCTTCGCCAGCCTGCTTTTAACTTTGTCACGTATAGTTCCAAGTAAGTGCTGACGCATCTTTTGGTCTACTGATCCGACTAATAAAATTAGTTGTTCGACTCAATTTGTGAATCAATCAAGATTGTCAGGTGGTCTTTCTTAGGTAGGTAGCTGATGTACAAGGGTTAAGAATTTTCCAATTCTATATGGACGATATATCCAGCCTTACATGCAGCCTGCAATCTTCGGATTCCCAGTAAATGTATTCGAATTCCCAGTAAATGTAGCATTCTGGTAATTTGGGAATTCGGGGAATTCCCTGCTTCTGCTTTACTCGTTGATATTGAGCGAATGCACGGCAGCAGAGGCAGAGACGCTCTTCTGCTGAGTGAGGTTCGATGGTAAGATTCCAAGAGTCTTGAGTAAGACAGAGATGGCTGCATACGCTAAACTTGAGTGAGTTTATGACGTGAGAGCTTATGCTGAGTTAGTTGAGCTTGGGTATTCGAACCAAACGGAACTCGCTGTGCAGCTGCGAAAATCAATAAAAGCATCAAGATGGACAACATAGCCTTGCCGCCGACATCAAAAGTGGGATCTGCTTTGCCTACTGCTCATGCCACCGATCCGTATTTGTCAGCGTTAGAGCTACAAAACCGCAACATACTGGAAATCATCAAAAACATGCAGACACCAGGGGCACCGCCAGCTCGAGGGTAGCAACCTGGTGATCGCCCTAAGCAAGGCACTAGAAGGCTGCGCATCACAGTGGCTTTCCCAAATTTGCTCTGCCGGCATCACTTGGGCGCAGTTCAAGGAGCTGTTTATACAACGCTTTGTTGGAATTGAGATTTCTGCCGCCATGCTATTAAATGTTCTGAATGGTCGAAAGCCGGAGGAGGGCTTCGCCGAATACGGCAGCCGTATTGTGAGGCTACTTATGTCAAAATGGAAAACCAAGAATTTGCAGAAGATTGCGGTATCAGTACCGTTAGCTCACATGGCTCAAATTGATAATAATTTGTTGCATTGGCTGTTTACAACGAATGTGACGACTCGTAATGAGCTACAGCAGCAGCTACAGGCTTACGCTTTCAAGAAGCGTAACAACGAGGAGGACGGATATTCGACGGGTCCGGATAAGAAGAAAACAAGTATGCAGTCGCAGGTGAAGTGCCATTTTTGTGGAAAGGCTGGCCACAAATATGCAGAATGCCGCTCTCGAATGGAGAAAGCATCAGCCCCAACAGAAAGTAGTTATAGCGTGAGCAACGCGACCGGAGTGAAGGATCGAACAAAATTAAATGTTTTAAGTGCGGTGAAAACGGAAATGTGGCTTCTGTATGCCCCAAAAATCGTACTGATGGAATCAGCAAGAGCTACGAGAAGCGAGTTGACGTTTGTACACTGGCTCCACCAAGTGGAACAATTACGTTATCCGGTGAGTCTATTCCATATTGTTTTGATTCTGTAGCCGAATGTTCACTGGTCAAGGAGAGTGTTGCAGATAAATTCACCGGAAAACGATTTCACAATATTGTAACTTTAAATGGTTCTGAAATATATTAATATTGAACAATATTTTTTAGAAGTTGTATTACATGTAGTTATGGACAAGTATTTGAAGCATGACGTGTTGATTGGCCGTGAAGTTTTAAGCCTGGGCTTTGGTGTATCAATTGATGCAGATAAATTTTGCTTTTATAAGACAAAAAGAGTAAATGTTCTGAGTCTAGTGAAGTATGAAGAAATCATAAGTTCTGATACTAATTTAATTGATTCTGATAAGACGATATTAAACAATATGTTGAGATGTCACTCGGATAGGTTTATTGACGGAACTCCAACGACTCGTGTGACGACAGGTCAATTAGAAATTAGGCTAATAGATCTACAAAAGACCGCTCCATAACAAATGGAATGGGTCAAAGATCGCACCATAGCAGAAGGACTTGCTGTGGCGGGGGTCAGTGATGATCGCACCATGACAGAAGGATTTGTCATGGCGTGGATCGGTAATAATAACTACATGTCGTAGAATGGTAAATTAGCCCACTGTATAAGTGTGGCAAAGAATGGTGCAGGTGCAGAATTGTGCAGGCATCTACATTTTTGAGCGGGAATTCGATGAAGCTTACCGTTCTCAGAACGCACAGCAGTCCAGAAAAAGAGATATACTCAGCTGCTGAGTAAGGTCTGTTCGTAGTGGCGTAGAAAAGGGATGGCATTATGATTTGTCAAAATTGTGAATTAGCTTAGACTGTGCGGATAAAATAATTGAGAAACGAAGAATTCGATGGCCTAAGTGATGGCGATTCCCAGGAGGGGAACGAACTAATAGACGGCGTTAGTAAGCGTGCGTCTGTGTCCCAAGAGGGGAAAGAGCGTGAAGACGGCGCAAGTGAATGTGCGACTGTGTCCCAAGAGGGGAAAGAGCATGAAGACGGCACAAGATAATGTACATCTGTGTCCCAAGAGGGGAATTGAGGACCGCACCAAAACAGCTCGAAAGCCAACTCGGAGCTGGGTTAGCTTGCCGAAGTCTCCACCCCCTCCCCGCTTCCCCGGCGGTACTGCCGTTAGGTATTACTTCGCCGGGGGGGAATGCCCTTAGGGCTCTCTAGGATTCTATCCTATTGGAATTTCGCTGTCTTTCTGTGATGCGCAGTTTTTTGAGTACTATTGTGGCCATGTTGCTTACAGCGGACCAATTTACTTCAGATTCAAGCATAATTTCCACCAGGTTACAAGCGGCTGGCGTCCTCCCAACCCTTATGCTCAGATCTAGACGTTCATTTTCAAATCTCGGACAGACACAAAACACATGTTCTGCGTCTTCGTTATCCGACTCGCAGAGTGGGCAGTGCGGATAGCGTTCATGCTTAAACCTATTCAGATAGTGTTTAAAGCATCCGTGTCCTGTCAGAAGTTGCGTTAAGTAGTAGTCCACATGTCCATGCTTACGTCCCAGCCATCTCTGCAGATCTGGGATGAGCTTATACGTCCATCGTCCTTTGCTACTATTTACCCACCTCTCTTGCCACTTAGAGATGGTGAGTTCTCTGCATCTTTTGCGTAGGGATTCAGCGGTGGCGACCCCTGTGCTACCTGCGCGGATATTAGCAGATTCCTCTGCTAACAGATCAATCGGTATGATTCCCGCTATTACCATTGCCGCGTCATAGGATACCGTGCGGAAGGCACAGCATACCCGCAGGGCACACAATCTCTGTACAGAGTCGCCATCCTGCCTGTAGCTTCCATTTTTTGTGGCTCGGGCCCATATGGGAGCAGCATACATCAGCGTCGATGTGACAACGCTAACAAGTAGTCTGCGTCCTGGTTGCCTCGGTCCCCGAGTGTTCGCCATGATTCGCGAAATAGCGGCCGCCGTTCTACCTCCCTTCCCACTGGCGTAGGCTAAATGGTCTTTAAAGGAAAGCTGGTGGTCGATCATGACTCCTAGGTACTTTAGACTTGGGCTTGACTTGATTATTGCTTCTCCGATTCGTATCGTAGCCGTCTACACATTCTGCCTGCTACTTATTAGGACTGCCTCGGTCTTGTGCGCTGCCAGGGCAAGATCCTTGTCGTCGAGCCGTGCGCTTGCTCGTTTCCCAGCTTCGTTGCAGATTTCCTCCGCGTCTGGGAGTTTTTTAGCCGTTACCACTATGGCTACGTCATCTGCAAAGCCAATCAGTTGTGCCCCTTCCGGCATCGCGATCCTAAGAATCCCATCGTACATGACGTTCCACAACAGAGGGCCAAGGACTGATCCTTGGGGAACTCCCCCGGTGACCGTGTGAGTTGCCTGCCCGGACTCTGTTTCGTACAGTAGCAGGCGGTCTTCGAAATAGCTCGATATTATATTCTGTATATACGCTGGGACGCTTAGGTTCCTCAGTGCATTTAGCTTATGATGCCAGCTAGCCGAGTTGAATGCATTTTTAACATCCAGAGTTGCCGCTAAGCAATACTGCTTATTGCCGTACAACCACCTTTTTCCCTCAATGGCCTTATCAGCGATATCGCACAGTTTGCCGACGGCGTCGATGGTTGATAGCCCCTTCCGAAAGCCGTACTGCATCTCGGTGAGGCCGTTGGTTTCGGCAAGGGCACCTTCCAGCCGGGAGTGGATTATTCTTTCCAGAATTTTGCCCACCGTATCCAGCATACAAAGCGGCCTGTACGAGGAAGGTTCCTCCACCGGTTAGTCCCCCTTTGGTATGAGTACCAACCGCTGTGTTTTCCAGCGTCTGGGGAACACTCCTTCCGTTAGGCAAGCGTTATACATATCAACGTACTCTTTTGTATTTGCCCTAATTGCAATTTTGAGGACTTTATTCGGAACTCCATCTGGTCCCGGTGCCTTGTCATCCATTATTTTCTCTAGTATTCCGAGGACTTCTTCGGCACTTGTGGGTTTTATGCTCGCTATATTCCCGGTAGGTGGCGTTTGCGCCGTGCTCACTTGCACGGGGAATAGTGTTTCCACTATCCTCTTAGACTGGCTGAGCATGTCGGCGGTGGCCTGCTGTATACCAGAAGCCGTTTATTGGCGAGGTTATATGCGAAGCCCCATGGGTTGGAGTCTATTTCATCACATATCATGTTAAAGCACCTACGTTTGCTCTCTTTTATTGCGTTATCCAGAGCTCGTCTTCTTTCCCTGTAACCAATCTGTAGGGTCTCAAATTCGGGCCTTCCTCTTGATCGTTGATACGCACGTCTTGCCCTGTGGCATTCTTTTCTGACTTCCGCAATGTCACGATTCCACCAGTATGCGGGTCTTCTTTTTGAAGGGTTTTTCCTCTTTTCCTGCATAGATGCGTCGCAGACTAGCCTGGTATAGTCCGATATGTGGTTTGCCGTTTCTTCAGCCGAGCCGCTTGTAGAGAGGTCCTCGAACAACATCTGTATCATCTCCGCGTCTAGCGTTTCTACTTTGTACCCTGACACAGTTTTTGTGCTTTTTGTTATCGTGCAGATGATTGCTGCATGGTCACTCCCCATGTAGATGTCACTAACCTCCCAGCTGCAGCCCGGTGCCAATCCAGCGCTCACAAATGTGAGGTCGATGATGGAATTGGTGCCGGCTCTGGAGAAGGTTGGTTTCGTTCCAGAGTTAAGCAGTACTAGGTCATGTGCGGCGAAGCTCTCAAGTAGCGCTTTTCTCCTCGCATTGGTCCGGGGTGATCCCCACTCCGAGGCCCATGCATTGAAATCTCCGGCAATTACGGTGGGACGGTTTTCCCGGGCGTCTTCTGCAATCTCTTCGAGCGCAGTTATTGCCTGTGGAAGGGTAAGGCTTGGGGGCAGGTAGCAGCTGTAGAAAGCTATACCATTCACATGAGCCCTCGCGAAGCAGTTTCCGCTTTTCTTCCTGCTAATCTGGCGCATTGGGTTCCTGCAGCTCCATATTGCCGATTTTTCGCTATTATTCGCTAGCCATTCTCCGGAGTTTTTATTCCTGTATTGCTCGTTTATGAGTGCCATGTCTACGTTTTGTTCGGTGACACTTTGCTCTAGCAACGACTGGGCAACCTCGCAGTGGCTTAGGTTTATCTGCAGGAACTTCATTTACCCCTAAGTCCTTGCATGGCCTTCTTGAAGTACGGGCATTTCCCACTCATTGTTGGGTGTTCGCAGTCTTTCTCCTTTTTGCGCTTGCAGAGCATGCAACAGGCCTTTGCATTGCAGCCTCTGGCTTGGTGCTCCTTTGCGCCGCAATTGTAGCAGCATTTCGAACAGTCTTCCTGGTTCCTGCAGTTCCCTGCTATATGGTTAAACTCCATACACTTAAAGCACCTTTTGGGTGTTATCTTTGGGCGGACTCTGCACCAGGTCCATCCTAGCCTGATTTTGCCCTTCTCCAGGAGCCGTCTTCCTATGTCAGGCATTACTCTTAGTGTGGCGGTTTGGGTGCCTCCGTATGCCGCCCTTAATCCTACCACCGCGGATTCTGGCAGTTTCACATCAAACTGGGATTTAACCGCGCATAGGACGTCCGTCTTTTCGGTGATCTCGTCTATGTCCTTCACCTCGATCAACATTGTCTCAGTCAGCGCTCTGACGTCGACATTTATACCCAGGACCGCTTTCATTGTGGTCTGGAGTTCGGCGGTTTTAGGGTCGGATACCTTGTTTAGGAGGATTAATAGTTCCCCTTTAGCTGTGCGCCTCACGGCCTGTACAGCTTGTCCTACCTCCTTCAGTTGAGGCTCTGTCCTAACTGTTTTCAGGATATCCGCATATGATCCACCTGTGGAGGTTGCGATAACTATCGCATCGTTCCGTGGTGGTCGCACCTTGGGCTTCCGATCCTTCTGTTTCACCTGTTTCCACTCTTCTGGTTTCTTCACAGGTTCTTGGGGATTGCTGGTGCTCTCTGCCATAGCATGTTTCCCTTTATTTCCTCCTTGGCTGGCTTCGTTTGCCGGCGCCTTGTGCATCGCCTTTTTTGCTGGAAGTGCTGCCGTTTTCCAGGTTTCTTGCCCTCTGGGTCTCTTGCCGTTCGCGAGTACTTCTGCACAGTTTTTTTCCACAGCATTCTTGGCTTTTCCCTGCTCTTCGATCATGCTTTGTACCGCCGATAGGACTTCTCTCTGAAGGTAGTCAATTTCATCGAATATCTCCCTCATTGGATTGGTGATGGATCGCTTTCCGTCCATTAGTTTCTTTAACTCCCTGGTCTTCGATCCCAGGCTGGTCAGCTGTACCAACACATCCCCTTGCTCCTTTTCCGCTTTTGGGCTGTCTTTTCCTGCTACTGGGGGGTACTAGGCTGCTTGCCACTGCCCTCCACCTTATGTTCCGGCGATCTCGCCATTACACTCCTTTTTTTGAATGGGTCAGCTCCCATGTTGGCCCAGTCTGGTAGACTGGACAATGGCGTGTGAAAGCCGTCGGTATTAGGCGGCGCCTGCAGTCCTTTGTTTGCAGGCGTGCCTCCGTTATTGGTTGGCCCAGCTCCTAGGCTAGCGCCCAAGTGCTGTGCCCCCGGTCCCCTGCCTCCCATTTCTCCGCCTGCAGGAAGTTTGGGCCTTTGCCCGCAGTAACCTCCTTGTCTTCAATCGGACTTTACTATGTTGAGGAAGGACAATATCCTGCTGGACTTCGATCGGACGTTACTATTTTAGAGAACTTTACTACTTTTAAAATAAAAGAACCGCCCTAAACTTTGCTGCGTGCTACAGTACGCACTTATCCGCTTGGATGCAACCTATCCAAAGCTTACTGCTATGACACCCGCCGTCTTTTCCGCGCACTAGAATCAGCTGGTCGCGCAAGCGCTTTCCACCACTGATTTAGTGTTTACTGAAAAAAAATAAAAGCGCGGAAAAATTATGGCAGTAACTATGCCAACCAACGAGTGGGAAACAAGAAGAGGCAGGGATGCCTCTCCTCCCTCGCCTACGACCGGGCTGTTCCCAGGTGTCGGCCACGGTCTTCTGGCCACCAGCTGATGTCCAGATGCGTGTCCAGATGCTCCACGCCGGATGGCCGGCTGCACTTTTCATTTACGGTGAGAACTTGGATAAATAAGCGGAGCGATTTGAAAACGCGACCGCACTCAAAACTCTCTAACTCTCTCTCCGAGGGGTCAAGGTGATTGGGTGTAAGTGTGTACATCAAATTAAATTGAGAAACCAAGAGATACCATAATTGAAAGAGTCTGGTATATGACGAAGGTACATAGGTGGTGGGCATTTTTGCAATCGTTTGACTTTGACTTAGAGTACAGAAAGGGTGAACGAATGGTGCACGTAGATTGTCTATCTCGGAATCCAGTGCCTGAGAAAAATAATGATCAAAATAAAATACCTGAAGAAAATAGTGTTCAGAATAAAATACCTGAGAAACGAATAAATTTGACTGAGGTAACCGACAACTGGTTAATTTCGGAGCAACAGCGTGATAGTGAGATTTTAGATATATCAACTAAATTAAGAAATAATGAATTACCAGATAATTTAGATAAAACCTATGAATTACGAAAATGTATGCATAGGAAAATACAGCGAAATGGTAAAACTAAATGTCTACCGGTAATTCCAAGGTCATTTAGATGAGCAATCATGTCCACGAATCAAGAATGCATTTGGGATGGGAAAAGACATTAGATTAGGTTTATAGCTATTATTGGTTTGAAAACATGTCAAAATATGTGCGTCGGTTCGTAGAGAACTGTATCACTTGTAAACTATCGAAGCCACTCGTAGGTATAGTGCATGCAAAGTTCATTCTATTCCCAAAATAGATATACCGTGGCACACGGTACATATTGACATAACAGGAAAATTGAGTGGTAAAAATGACTTAAAAGAATACGTTATTGTCTTAATAGACGCATTTACAAAATTTGTTTATTTTTACCACACTTTGAAAATAGATACGGAAAGTTGTGTTAAGGCTGTAAGATCAGTTGTTTCCTTATGTGGCTTGCCTACCCGAATTATAGCGGATCAAGGTCGTTGTTTTGCAAGTTCAGATTATCGTGAGTTTTGTTCCTCTCAAAAAATTAATTTGCATTTAATTGCCACCGGTGCGAGTAGGGCCAATGGTCAGGTCGAGCGAGAAATGAGTACACTCAAAAGTATGTTGACGGCTGTGGAAACCGGTCAGAGATCGTGGCAGGATGCGTTGGCCGAGGTGCAATTGGCAATGAATTGTACGGCGAATAGAGTAACTAAGTTTAGCCCATTAGAATTGTTAATTGGTAAGGAAGGTAGACCTTTTGGCTTACTACCAATAGATAAAATAGTTGATGACAAAATAGACAGAGAAAATCTAAGAAAACAAGCCAAACAAAATATGGAAGACGGCGCACGATATGGTAAGCGCAGGTTTTATAGTAATAAGGCGAAAATTATTAAACATAGTTTAGGCGATCACGTATTGATTAAGAATGAGGAGCGTCATCAAACTAAGCTTAACCCTAAATTTAAAGGGCCGTTTGAGATTGTCAAAATACTAGATGGAGATAGATATCTGTTAAAGTCCTTAACAAGAAAGCGAACTTTCAAATACTCCCATGAATTCTTAAGAGCTTTGCCGAATAATGAGCTAAAACGCGAATATAGAGACGGTACGATGGAAGATGCGTCTGACAATCAAGAAAGAGAATCATAATAAAAAAAAAAGTGTTAAAGGAACTACACTAAAGTTATTGTAATGTGTTAAGGGAACTACACAAATGTTAAAAAGTGTTAAAGGAACTACACTAATGTTATATTGTAAGATATGTTACAGGAATTACACAATTGTTAAAATGTGTCAAAGGAAATGCACAAATGTTTTATTTTACAAAAGAGAATAATGTTATTAAAGAATAACTAAATGAATTAATAAGATTATTTTTAATTGAAGAAATGTAATGCATACAGAAGATTTGATATTTATATAAGTGATTTTTATATTGAAAGCTAAACACACGAGGACGTGTGATAGGTCAGGAAGGCCATGTCGCAGTGTGATTCCCAGTAAATGTAGCATTCTGGTAATTTGGAAATTCGGGGAATTCCCTGCTTCTGCTTTACTCGTTGATATTGAGCGAAAGCACGGCAGCAGAGGCAGAGACGCTCTGCTGCTGAGTGAGGTTCGATGGTTAGATACCAAGAGTCTTGAGTAAGACAGAGATGGCTGCATACGCTAAACTTGAGTGAGTTTATGACGTGAGCGCTTATGCTGAATTAGTTGAGCTTGGGTATTCGAACCAAACGGAACTCGCTGTGCAGCTGCGAAAATCAATAAAAGCATCAAGATGGACAACATACCCTTGCCGCCGACATATATTTGATTCCATATCAATATAATGGGCCTTGCGCTTCCTTGGCTACGACATCACACACAAAAAACAATGAAGGACAGAATAGAATGAAGGATTACCAAACTACGCATTAAAATTTATTCACATTTTATCCTCTTTCTTCATTAGAGATGACAAACAAATTAACATTAGTGGTGACATTTCGGACGATAACGATGTCGAATTATTTAAAATAAATTATAATACGACGTATTGTATTTTACACAATAGGTGTATAAAAAATAATGTAACAACGTAAGCCAAGCTCACTATCTATCACATTTATATAGGTGATTACAAAGCGTTGGTATAACGGTTATACAATATTTCTATTCATTTACAGTTTAAATTACATCAGACTTCAAGGGTGTTAAATATATCTTAATAGAAGATCCTTTTCGCCCGGGAGTTAGGATGAGAGCCAAGGCGCCTGAAGTAGTATTCAGCATGCGTTCGACAAACATCGCCTATCATTAGAATTTTGAGATCTCTTTCTAAATCTCTGGTTCTAATGAACCATGGGGCATTACAAATCGATCTAACAATCTTGCTTTGCGCTACACGTATTTTGTTTAGGTTCGACTAAGTCGTTATGCCATAGGCCTGTAGTGCATATTTCCAGATTGGACTAAGAATCGATTTATAAATTCGAACTTTGGAAACAATAACAAGGAACAAGGAAAGCTTATTTCTTGACGTAAGTAGCCAGGATATACTTGGTTGAAGGCACAGACTGCTTCACCATTGATGTGTGCCCCTGGAAGGTGAGTCCTCTATCCAAAATCATACCAAGGTACTTGTAGTGGGACTCGTGACGAAGTACAGAACCGAGCATGGAAATGCCTGGGCAGTTTTTTGGCCTTGTGGAGAATGTGACACAAGCACATTTTTTGCAGTTTATGCCTATTTTCCATTCGGTTGTCCATTTTTCAAAACGTGGTACGTACTCCTGCAGGCCTAAGGTTGCATTGTCTTTGCTTGGACTCCGGACCATAACCGCTGTGTCGTCGGCGTATGTTGGGAATCAGGAATCTGGCATATCTGACGTATACAGTGAGTAAAGTGTCGGGCCTAGTACCCTCTGAGATTGGAATTTTTGACGAATTTTCTCCATCGACAACATCACTAAATTTCCTATCCGATAAAAAACTCTGTATGAGGAGGAAAAGCTGCGGTGTTAGTAGTATCTTTAGATTGCTTAGGAAGCCGTCGTGCCATACCCTATCAAAGGCTTGTTGGATAAACACAGCAACTGTGTACATTTTGCTTTCCATGGCTTCCAGAACGAAATTAATCATGCGATGAAGCTGTTCAGAGATGCCGTGACTTTTCCGGAAACTTCTTCTATGGTAACAGGCTTTGTGGGAAGAGCCATTTGAAAAGGCCTATCCAGACGCATTTGAACAAGCATTTAATTTTCCATCGGAGCTAGTTTTAACGGTTTGAATCTGTCCTCTAGATTGTCAGCAAAGATATTAGCCTTCTGCTGACTGGAGCCACACCAACCACCAGCTGGATTTCTTATTGGAGCCTTTGGAGTAAATTGTCTCTTAAATCGATTCGTGAGCTTTCATAGAGAGTAATTAGTCGATGCATTTGGTCAATCAATTTGATCCTACTTGTTCCTTTTCAAGACTTTTCTTAATCGATTTGAAAGTCTCTTGTAAATGTTGTAGACGCGAACATCTCCTGTTCTTGTGTATTTTCAAGCTCATCTGGATGGTTAATCACAGTGTTGAGATTTATGCTTCTGTCAAAGGTTTCCTTAAACTTTCCAACGGAGGAGCCGTGCGGCAGAAGTGATATCCGTTTGGTCTTGTATTGAGAAGTTTGTCTAAGCGTTGCCACAATTGACAAATGGTCCGAGGAAAGCTTGTATTGAGTTTCGACTGAGAGTTTGTTGAGTTATATTCCATTTACGATGAAAAAGTCAAGAGCTGTTGGCGTGAGCCTTGTATTGGCAGAGTAAAAGGTGGGTTCCCCAGTAACTACTATTTGACTAGAGCTAGAACCTATGGCCTCGTGAAGACGCTTTCCTCGACAACAAGACCTTAAATTGCCGCACCATTGATGCTTGGCGTTAAAATCACCTCCAGCCAAGAATTTCGGGCCCAGAGACGCTGGAAGCTGGTCAAAATCGTTTTTTATCCAAGGCTCACTGGGAGGAAGATACAATGAAGCTATTTTACGGACTCCTACCTACCTACCTACTCACCAATCTAAAAGGCTTGTCCTCACGGAGCTGGTGATGCCAAAACTCGCAGTTCGAAGCAGTCAAGCTATGAACTAACTTGCGGAAAGACTCGGCACTATCAGTGCTTATGCGAGTAATTCCAAATTTGGATGTACGTATCTCATACTTATCTGCCAGGATTATTTCTTCTAGGGTTCGTTCCAGAGTAACCTTTGGAAGACATATGAGCGGAGGTTTCGGATTCGTCAGTTCAGGTTGGCTTGAATTTTGCGCTTTCGTCTCCATCTCCTCATTAGAGTTTATTGTTTTTGCCCAGTCCATTAGACGTCGAATCCTGATTTGAACACGCGATTCTGGCCTTGTTTACATTAAACTTGCTCTTCTTGATGTCGGCTGGTTCTTTTCTGCCGTTAGGAGGGTTTCGTTTTCTGCGAAGAGGGGTACTTGGTGCTTGAAACGAGCACCCCATAGCCGGTAATGTGAGAAATTATTAGTCCCCAAAGACAATTCTACTATAGAAACTGGACTCATAAGAGAAGAAGCTGTAACAGTGTACGTGGTGTTGCCAGAACTGGCACTTGTAGCTGTAACGGTGTTAGTTACTGGTGTTGCAGAGCTAATTTGAACAGCATCTGCGTTTCGTTGCCGTATGTGGTGTAGCCAAATCTCTTGCAAGCTTGGCTCGTAGTTCCGTTGGAGATTGGCCACCGACCTCATTCATCTTCTCAAATCCGGACAGCTCTTTCGAGAGCATCGAATGAGAAGGTGTGTTGTTGTTGTTTACTTCTAATCTCCTGCTGGCAGTTGGTGCACGAGCGAGAGACCAGACCTAGCCCAATGGGCAAAGTCGAACACAAGGGTTACACTTTCGTTCGACTAATAAATTAATCGAACTCGGTAAAGACACCGGCGGGCGAAGTCTAAAAATAGATTGCGTGCAGATAAACACCTCATAAATTCGAATGTATTTATTAATTAAAAAAACCTTAAGTAAATTAATAATTAAATAAATTTAACTCCGGTAGAAACAACTCGCACGTGTAAGATCCAATCTAATAAACGCACATATAATTGTTCTTTTAACAACAAAAAAAATCAATCAAAACTTAACAGATGTTTGAAAAATGTAGTCAACATAACCTAAAGTTACATCCCGAAAAATACTCATTTTTCACACATGAAGTCACCTTTCTAGGACATAAGTGCACTGATAAAAGAATCTTGCCTGACGACAAAATGGTACGATGTCATAAAAAATTATCCAGTCCCACATGATGCGGACAGCGTTAAAAGATTTGTTGCATTTGGCAATTATTACCGACGTTTTATTAAAAATGTTGCCGACTATTGTCGTCACATAACTAGGTTATGTAAAAAGGATATATGAATGTACAGCTAATTGCAAAATGCGTAAAAATAAAAACAACTTTGTTACGATACCTGAACTTCAGCAAAGAATTTTGCATAATAACCGATGCTAATAAGCATGAAGGTGGAGTTTTAACTCTAAACAAGAATGGACTTGCAGTGCATGCGCATCCAGATAATTTACAATTTACAAAATTACTTCAATGGAATATACTAATGGAATTCTGGACTTAGGTCAGTTTTTACAAAGTAGCGCCGTGGGAAAATTTCTTTGACCAATTTTCAATTGATAATTATGGCCATAAAAAAAGGGCAATAAAACATTAAAATCATTGAGAGAGGTGCTACTCAACTAGTGACCCTGATAGAAAATGATAAAAAAAATAAACTATCCTTTTTAAATTTCACAACAATCCTATTAACGGAGGTCACACTGGTATTAAAAAAATCTTGGCAAAGGTCAAAAGGCATTATTTCAGAATATATGTTTGATATATATTTTAAAAGTGACAGCGCACACCAAAGCTCTTTTAACAATAACTAAAATTCATATTAACGCTTTCGACAGAGTGATAGTAGACACTAACGAATACGCAATCACACATATATGTGATTTAATAAAATATTTAGTTGAAATTCCAATTGCAAATAAAAGTGGAAACACTGTCGCTATAGCTATATTTGAAGATTTTATTTTAAAGTACGATCCAATGATAAACTTTAGACGCGTGTAATTTTCATTGACTTCAGTAAAGCAATTGACTCCGTAAGTCACAGCCTATTTTTAGAAAAACTTGATATTATCGGTTTTCTAACTGTTCTACTGCGTTGGATTCGCAGTTACTTCACTGGTGGAACGCAACGAGCTCTTTTTAAAAATTCAGTGTCTACCTTATTCTACGCTTCTTCCGGGGTCCCTCAGGGGAGCCATCTTGGTCCATTACTTTTTACATTATTCATTAATGACCTTCCTTTGGTTGTTACCGACTCTTTAGTACTTATGTATGCAGATGATGTCAAACTCTGTATGCAGTATACCTCCTACGAGGTGAAACTGCAATCTGACCTTAATAATATTCAAAACTGGTGCTCTCCAAACCTATTAAATCTTGATGCCTCTTAGTGCAAAATAATGACCTTCTGTCGCCTAAGACCTAAAGCTGCCACCTATACTCTGAATAGTGTAGCTCTGGGAAGAATTAATGCAGTTGAAGATCTTGGCTAATAAAGCTAGAAGAATGCTTGTTTTCATTTAAATTTAACGACCCCTTTGTTACTAAAACACTTCTAATTTTTTAAGTTCGTCCGATTCTGGAATGTGGATCATGTATCTGGGACCCCCAGTATGGGGTTCACCAGTGTCATATTAAACCTATCCAAAAGAACTTTTTAAAATGTGCTCTCCGTGGTCTCAACTGGGATACAAACTCACACCTTCCCTCTTATAAAAGTAGGCTCTTACTAATTAATTTGCCATCCCTCGCTAATCGTAGGACGATGCTTGGTGTCGTCTTTATAAAAATGAAATGAAAAAGAAATGGATAGCCAGGCCCTTTTAGATTACTTGAAAGTCCACGTACCCCTTGGGATTTCTATAAATTATATTCCTCTATCTTCCTCTAACTTTGCCTAACATTGGGACGTATGACTTCAATACATTGTATATTGTTTCAACCTCCCCCCTCTGTGGCACATATTTATTGTCATGAATTAGTCGTTGGAAAAATTAACAATTTGCCAAGAAATTTTAGTAGCATAAATAATATATAAGTAAAATATGTATAATATGGAAGAGCACTCTAGGGAAAGTAAATACAGATTAGAAGTAGCATATAGAAGAGCTAGGATAATCAGAGAAGAGCATAAGAAAAAGAATAATGAAATATACGACAAAAAAAAGATATATAACTACATACATTGATTTATCCGTAGGAGATAAAATTTTATTGAAAAACGAATAAGGGCATAAATTAGATTTAAAATATACTGGTCCCTTAAAGGAAGAGAGTATAGAATAAAATGAAAATATCTCAAGTAATAAAAATAAGAAACAAATTTATATAAAGATAGGTTAAAATGTTCAATGCATAATTTAAAAAAAAAATAAAAAAAACATATAATTATTGACTCCACAAAAAGAGGCACACAAAAAATTCATATATCTCATACACATTTTTATGCAAATATACAATAAACAAGAGAAAACGCTATAGTCGAGTGCCGTGACTATAAGATACCCGTTACTGTTTTACACAATTTTAAAATATTCATTTTGCTATTGGAAATTCCCCAAGCGCCACATATTGTCGGAGAAAGCATGTTGAGTAATCGATAGTGACGTCACTACCCATGTGAGGCCCTATAACCTAAATTTCTTCATAAGTAGCGAAATAATGTTCCGATTGGAAAAATCTTTGGTTTGTAGGCGTGGCCGGATAAAAAATCGTGGGAAGTTGCAGTGGTATATCTAAAATACATATTCCTAAGCCTAACTTTTTTCCATTTTTGGTTTTTCTGGTTTTGTGGGCGTTAGAGTGGGCGTGGCTAGGTGGAAAAAAATTTGGGCATTTGGGGCCTCATAAAAACCTACCTGCTTAATCCGAACTTTCTATCTTTTGAGCGTATCTTTGGTGGGCGTATGGGTGGGTGTGTCCAGATAATAGTACCACTAAAAGATGCACTGGCATCCAAAGTTTATACATACCGAATTTCAACTTTCTAGCTCTAATAGTTCGCGAGATTTAATCGATTTTAGTTGTTTGTGATTTGTGGGCGTTAGAGTGGGCGTGGCAGGATGCGGATCCCAGGGATCTCAAGAATCTTCATGCTTAATCTCAACGGACGGACGGTCGGACAGACGGACATGGCTCAATCGACTTCGCTATTGATAGGGTCGGAAGCACTTCCTTCTATCTGTTACATACTTTTCAACGAATCTAGTACACCCTTTTACTCTACGGGTATAAAAATAACTTCATATAAATACGAAATTTTTTCAAAGGTGGATATGTAGTATGTTCACATATCAAATGCACTTTTACACATTGTTATGCATTAATATTATTAAAAAAAACATTGTAACACTCTGTCATTATGAGTACTCGTGACGAGAGGTCACTGTGGGACTCTGTGGCCCTGATGCGTTACCTGCATCCATGGCGTTGGTGTGGGTCCCTGTGGGACTCTGTGGCCCTGATGCGTTACCTCCATCCATGGCATTGGTGGGGTCCCCTTTTATCAGATAGACTGGACTATCTTTGGCAATCCTTAATACATTTACTTGTATTAAGAATAGATCTGTATTGTTGTTTGCAACTAGTCGCAAATAACTTATATATGAATTGTATGGATACTGTGTATGTAAAATACTAATAATATGTACAGTAGTAATTATATATATATGTGTATAAACAATAAGTTTTGTATTTTTTAATATAGGGAGAATTTCAGGTGTGTATTTACTACACAAGTGCAGTCCACGATCAACTGCGAAATAAGCTCTAAACTGCCAAACAGAAGCAAGTGATCGAAGATATTCCAGGAAGAAGCAAAACAACTTATATCGCAGTTTGGGGCGAAATGATGGGGAAGGAGGAATACTAAAAAATGTTACTGTTTACAAAAATATATGAGGCAGACGCAACATTTCCATAATGGTAAATTTACTGTTCTGATGATACTTTCTTACACACGCACACCAAGTGCTCTCCGACACACACGCACAGTTTTGAAGACCAGTGGAACATCGAAACCGTGCGGACACCTATTCAAGTAGCTTGCGTACATTTTTCCGTCTGTCGTTAAAATACACAAAGTTAGAGCGATATAGTGGGTGAATAAGTAACATACCGGCACGTGGTGAGGTTACGCATATAGCACGAAGCAAGAGATATCCCATAAGCAGAAAACCAACAGCGATGGGAGGATCATCAAAGTAAACTTGAACCACTGTAAGGCAGCACGTGAAATTTTAAGTCAGACCATGCGCGACTAAAAGGTGATAATAAGCGAGCCGTATAAAAAGAGAAAAGGACCGGCCTATTCTTTGGATGCTATAAAATCGGCAACTATTCTGACAGTAGAGAAGCATTCCTTCCGGAATATGCAGCAGTCCTGTATGAACTAGTGAGCGATGCCAGAGGGGAGCTAAACGTGATCATCGCTAGTCAAACGGCAGAGGACGCACACTGCTACAGTCCTTCGCATTTCTGGACAAAGCACTGTTAAACACGGGATCAGAGCACATGATTTAACATTCAGAATCGAGTCACTGTTCCAGAGAGCCACATGGCGCCTGAGCGAAGCCAACACCGCAAGCGACCACATAGCGTCCACAAGGCGGAATTCGGGAGCTCAAATGTTCAAACGTTTCAACGCAAAAACACTTCAGACTGATGTGTTCCTCAGGGAGCTTCAGTGTCTAGAGGCTGGCGATCACGCTGAGCGAAGCGGAGAGAACATTATGAGCGCCGAAGTGACGGCGTGCAGAGCCAGCAAGAAGGAAACAAAGAGTCATCACAGGCAACAATCTATTGGTGGACGGAAGAAATCGCGGACGCAAGCACGCATTGCTTGCGGGTCAGACGCCTGCATCAAGGGCTCTAGTATGCGGAGAAACGCAGGGTGCTTAAAAGGCTTATTAAGGAAAAAAGCCGATGATGATTTTCAGCTCAGCACACAATATCGTGGTAAAGAAACTGCGGCAGGCGAAACCACTTGTCCCGGGGAATGCAACCTGGTTGACTGAGATAGTGGAGCACCTCTTCCCGACGGTGCGATCAACAATTGCACCACCGAAGCAAAAATTTGCCTGAGGAGATAAAGCTGATAGCCAGAGACGTAGCCTCAGGAAAATCAAAGGAAAGGAGATGGAAGGGCGGCAACAAGAAGTATTGTTTGATGGAGATCCTGGACATCAAAAATGCTTTCTACAGGCTCTACCAAATCTTGGAATACCGGAAGTGCTAGTATGCATCGTTAAGTCCCACTTTCGAGATCGCATACTGCTATAAGATAGAGGAGTTATTGAGCATGCGATCACCTGTAGAGTCCCCCAAGGATCAGTACTGGGGCCACATCTGTGGAATGCTATGTACGATGGAGTCCTGAGATTACCACAGCCAGGCAAAACGACAGTAGTCGGCTTTGCAGATGATGTAGCTATTGTCATGGTGGATAAAACTCTCAAGGATGTAGAGCACCTTGGAAACTCATCAGTAGCCTCCAACGTTGCCAGAGCGCTGACAGGAATCATACTGAACTCCAGAGGACCAAAGCAAGATAGCAGGTTACTCTTACGGCGGCGTCTTAAAAGGTCCACGAATTTTATTTTGTTTTTTTTTTCGCTTTTATTATTTACACATTTTTCTCTGTGTACGGAATTGTACGCACATTTTTGTGCACTGGCATTTAATTTCCCTTTGCAATAGTTCTCTCTGTGAAGTATTAATGTTATTTCAGCATTCACCACCAAAATTTCCTCAACGCTGTTTACACTCCTCAGTCCACAAGAATAGCATGATAAGCGTAGTGGGCATTGTTAATCCCTTGTACCTACTCCGAGGAAGTAGAGGGGGAGGTATCATATAATAAAATGATTTTAGAAAATGCTGGAAGAGAGTTTGTAAACAAAACCACTCTGCTGTTTGGAGTCAATAAGAATGAGTGTTTATTACAAAAATGTAGATGTGTATGAGTCTATTTATATGTATGTGTGCTCGTCAGAGTTATTGCACATTCACTATTTTTGTTGTTGTCGATCAGCGCTGGGCTTGTAGTTACCGGGTCTGCGTTGTTTCGCTGTGTCCGGGAGAGGGCGCACATTCATCTTCAGGGCCTTCACATCTTTCCACGCTAGCTCTGCATCGGAAAGTACAAATTGGCTACTCCGTACACGTTCTTCAGCCCATGGCGCTTTGGTTGCAATAATCTGCAGGCTAACCATTCTCGTGCGTTCTTTGGCAGATTTTCCGCCAAACCACTGCACATTGAGTTTTCGTCTCTCACCTTTCAGGTTCAGGCTGCGGATGAGTTCGTCGTAGATATTCTGCACGTACAACGCGACCTAATTCCTGGCGGCCGCATGTCGATCACCTCTCATCCTCCTGTGGCAATCGTCATGGAGTAGGCTCTTCTTGCATAACCAGGCCATATGTCCATAATCCAAACACGAAAAACATAACCTCAACTTCCTCGGTGGAAGGTAGTCCTTGCAGTCCTTGATCTCGTGGTATAACACTTAGGGCAACATCTGGGGCGGACTGCGTACCGCTCCTCTTCGCTTCGGGTGCTTCTTAATTTCGACGTCCGTGGCAGTGCACATCAATTTGGCGAAATTCATGAAATTCGCTCAGGTGCACCATTGTAGGATACGCCTGTATCGTTGCCTCGTGCTTCGCTCAGTCCAACCTGTTGCTCACTGGAAAATTGGTAATCAGCTCTCCTGCTGCCCGTCGTGGTTGACTGCAGAAACGCTGGCAGGTTAATCACTACGTATCAGTAGCTCCGGACGTCCATACCGGAATCGTAGCTGCTGAGGTGGCCCTTCAGGGCTTTCACTAGCTTCTGGTTATTCTCCAACTCTGTGCACTTGTAAGCCTACAGGTATGCTCGTCGTCGCCATATCCATATGATATGCGCGATGGTACAACAAAATGGCGGAGAATAGCTTACTGTTGTTGTTGTACAGGTCCCTGTGAAAGGTTGCCCGTTTTCCCAATGGCCGAGCGTCAGCGCCAAATTTCCACTCAATTTTGACGGCAAATTTGCACTCAATTATGCCGTCAACTGCTCATCCAAAGATGGCGTAACTCCATGATCCGGTTACACAGTCTCTCCCATTATTTGCCTGGGCCGCCAAATAAGCAAGATATTCATTACCCGATTTAGAATGGCCGAACAACACAATCTTATTCATCCTTTTACGCAAATAAAATTCAATTAACTATTGACAGACCTATTCGTTCCGCGACAGTTAACAAAGATTAACTAAATTAAGGACTAAGCGTAGAGCTAAAAGATTAATTTATAACATGAATTTAAATTGCTATTTGATGGATCTGACTAGAATAAAATTCGGCACGAAACTTTTTGAATTAATTGAAAAGCAATTGAGTAAGGTCGAATATCACAACAAGGAAACACGAATTAATGAAGTTTGATTGCGAATGTATGAGACCATTTTTTAAATGCATTTTTGGGGTTAGCATGCATATATACTTAAAAAACGAAGAAATGCACTTTTTGTAGAACTCAATTAACTCAATTCAATTAAAATTTATTCATATTAATGTGCGTTGTGAGTTAAGAATTCAGTTAACAAATACTGAATTTCCAGGTTCTCTTATTTTCATTTTTTCATAACAGCTGGAGTCTGTGTGAACGCCTTAAAACATCTCATTTAAATTGTTCCTGTTGAAAAGCCATATTACGAACTACTGTAAAAAACTGCTTCTGAAAATAAAATAAATACTTCCGCCACTATTATTACATATGTACATATATAAAAAATATATACATCAAATTCGTTTTGTTCGTATGCATAGCACAGTGTTTAAAGGTTAATTAAGTACAAATAATTTAGCTTTCTTTATTTTCAGTTGAATTCCTCTTTTGGTAATGTTAATAAAGGCAATAACTAATAAGTTTTTTTGCGAGTCGGCTAGCAGTCAAAAACTGTTACTTGCTCAGTTCTCCTTCCATGGGGAAGCATTGATTTTTCGTCCAAGAAATTCAACTGGAAAACCGGAACTGACCTTTCTAAGTTATTATAATTATTAGACTAATATTGGTTGCACGTTATGGGTGCCTACTTATCACAGCCGAAGACGGATAAAGCGTCTACAGATGAATGCAATGATATGCTTGCCGTTGGAGCCAGTTCTATGCAAGGCTGGCGGAACAGCCAAGAGGTAAACAAATCCTTTTTTTTTTTTGCTGTAATCACCATTGATATTCGGGCTCAATGTTTCAGGATGCACACAATTCAATTTTAAGTTTCGATACGAATACATCTTTTTTTGCTGTTTACGATGGTCATGGCGGAGCTGAGGTAGCCCAATATTGTGCCAATCAGTTTCCACAGTTTCTTAAAAACCTTGAAACATATAAAAATGGACAATTTGAAAAGGCACTAATAGATGCTTTCTTGGGATTTGATAAAACTCTGCTTGATCCTTCGATAGTCGGTATTTTGAAAATTTTGGCAGGTGAACATAATTTTGTCGATGCTGATACAGAAGATTATGAAGATGAAGAAAATTTAGCTAAATTGCAAGAGGAAAGCAACTTGCCGCTAAATAAAGTTCTGGAAAATTATAAAGGACTTCCGCAGACTGACGCATTGATAATGAAATCGGAGAGTGAAGTTAATTTAAGAATGATTTCGCCACGTGGTCGTCGTGCTGCAGCATTAGCTGCCGAAGCTGCTAATAAGGTTGTAATGGACCCCACCGCCAAACCTGAAGGTTCTTCCACCTCAGCAGCAGCTGGGATATCTGTCCGTGATGTATTTGACTATACCGATTCTAGGTTCGCAGAGAAAGAAATAAAAAAATCAGAAAACGATTCAACTGTTAGTAGCAACAGCAGTGTCAACCATTCATGCAGTAATTATGTTTCATCACAAAGTAACGCTGAAAAAAATGAGAAATCAAGTGGGATCTTTTTAAAGTCAGAATTGGTTACTCCTTCAAAGCCTTGTGTTGTAATCAAGAATGATAACGATATCGCCGATTCACATACATCAGTAGTACCTGAGACGGAAGATATCAGCAAAGTGAATCGAAACGGACGAATTTCTAAAACCGGGCATTCAATTTCATCTACCAGTAAAGAATCTAAACATCTCATTAAATATAATTCTCAAGAGGCAGAGTCAACCGATGACGATGCAGATTACGACGAGAATAACTTAGTTGAAAGTCCAGATATTTCCTCCTCAGAAAGTTTTGATGAAGACATTGAAGGCTGTACTGCAAATTATGACGACGATGATGATGATGAGGACGATGTAAGTTACTCAAGCATTTAACATAGATTCCTAATTAAATTATCTACAGGAAACTGAGTTTAGTGACGAAGAAGAAATGGATGAGGATCAGATAGCTAATGATCGTTTTTGCGCTAATATGATGGAAGAACCTGGTAAAGATAGTGGATGTACTGCGGTTGTTTGTTTGTTGAATGGTCGAGATTTGTATGTAGCAAATGCAGGCGACTCTCGATGTGTAGTATCTCGTAGTGGTAAAGCTATTGAAATGAGTCTTGATCATAAGCCTGAAGATGTCGAAGAAGCTTCGAGGATAATTAAGGCAGGCGGTAGAGTTACTCTTGATGGTCGCGTAAACGGTGGATTAAATTTGTCTAGAGCCCTTGGTGACCACGCCTACAAATCTAATATTGAACTGCCAGCTGAGGAACAAATGATATCTGCATTACCTGATATTAAAAAGCTTATTATCACTCCGAAAGACGAGTTTATGGTGTTGGCGTGTGATGGTATATGGAATTATATGTCCAGTGAGGAAGTCGTTAGTTTTGTACGATTCAGGTTAAAGGATAAAAGCAAGAAATTGTCTAATATTTGTGAAGAGGTAAAATAAAATATTATAAAATACTCCATTAAATTAACCAGCAATTTCGTAGCTTTTTGATAATTGCTTAGCTCCGAATACGATGGGTGACGGAACTGGTTGCGACAACATGACAGCTGTAATTGTAAAATTCAAGGAAAAGCTCCAAGACCTGCAGACTACCATTAATCCCACTGAAACAGAAGATATGCTAGTTGACGCCTATAATCCATTTGAGGTATCAGATGTTAGTAATGATAAGAGTGCGCTTAAGCGATTCGTTTTGCCAGATACCTCTCCTGAAGGTACTTATTTAGATAAAGATAACAAGTCCAAACGATTAAAAACTGAATTGGAACCAGAGGATGATATTAGCTCAACGCAATCGCCAGCTGAACAAAATGAGTGCCGTGGCCTGGCGGCGATTAATGAAGTTACAATAGCTGTCTCTTCACCATAATTTTACATTAATTTGTAACCTGCATTTTTGTCATAGTGTTGAAAAAGCCGTTAATGGCAGGATTACACAAAAATATTAAATAATAAACATTAATAAATTAAATTTAAATAAATATATTTAAATACCAGTTTTCTTAATATGCTACTTAAAGCATTAATTTCGATGACATCCATTTGTAATTGATATGAAACCAAATATATAATGACAATCTTTTTGAAAAAAAATAAGGCCTGATACAAAATTTATTTTATTACAACGAGATTTATATTAAAAGGGAAAACGGTAAGGATCAGCCAACTTCGAAATTTTTAACCTAGTTTTATTGTTTGTTCAGGCTTATTGTTACAATTGTAAATGGAAACCATCCGATACATAGTTGTGAAACTGCTTCACTATTGCAATTCATATCATTAGGGCTGCAGGCACAATGTACGCATTAAGTTTTGAGCAAGAATATGAAATATATTTAATATGGGAGAAACATATTTCGAAAATAAGGGAATACGATTCATATCGACATCACGGGAAAGCTTTGCGGTACGAATGGCTAGTTCAGTTCCAGATCCACATGTGTGGCTTTACGGAACAACCCCTTCCATGGCGGGTCATCCGTCGAAATTCGGTCAAACTGTGGCGAATTTCTTGGTAAGAAATTGTGCTTGCCTTGTAGCTTTTATAGACCTTATGGGTGTGAATGGAGCTATTAATGCCGAAGTGTCAAAGGTTTTCACCCCTTCCTTGTCAGAAGAATAAGTATCGCTATTGGCGTAGCCTCTTCAAATGTGTATGGGTTTATAGAATAGAACTGGCCTGCGTCGTCTATCCATGTGTACGTGAAAGGTTGTTAGAAGGAACCTATCATCTGGCTAAGGAATTTCTTTTAAGAGTCGCAAACCTTCTTGTACTTATCGCAAACTTTGTAACTGTTTATAAATGTTTTCAATTAGTCTTTCAAGTTCGGAATGAGGGGCATCATTAGTTGCTTAACTTCATACAGCGTTATACGGTCCCAAAGGCAAGGTCCGGAAGGTATAATAATCCAGATTATATTCCAATTGAAACTGCGACCAATTGCCGGCTACAGTGAACTGAGTTATATTCGTCAACCAGTTGGTGAGTGTATGCTGTATGCTATTAAAAAATTTTGATCCTCCAACAGAAATTCACGAAAATCCTGCAAAATATTCTATACTTTCTGACCTAAGACGGAGACTGGCGCTTGAACGATTCTGCAAAGTTGGGCTGCTCACCGCCTATGCTCTGAGTGCTCATTTGTGTTTATAAATGCCCACTCCATATGGACTTGCTCGCCCATATGGTGTGAGCGCTCACAGAGATATTACATTAACAAATTTTCGTTTTCCTCTTTCTGCCTCGTTCCGAACACAGTATAATTTGTTCTTGTTTCTTCCTGGAACATCATTCACCACTGGAATTCATTCTGTATACCTCCTGTTTGCAATTAAGACTTGGCGGGAGAGTCAAAGGAGTGATGAATTTTTTTTGCTCTCAGTGAACAGCTGCAAGCCAACAAAAATGACAAACATGAGGTGCAAGCTTATTGTTTAATATCTCGACAAATATGTAACGGAATTTAAAATGTGATATCTCAAATGAATGATATACATTTGGAGAATATATTTAAAACAAAACATTTATAAGTTTTTACTTGAATACAAGACAATTTCCTTCAAATCATGGCGTATGCGTGAGCGTTTTTTTTTTGGCTCAATCTTTATTTGCCCGGTATACTGCCAGTACGATACCGATCTAGAGCCGTACCTCAAGTACATGGATGCTGCGTTGCCCTCAACCAGCCTAGCAGGATGTTCACATTTGATCCCTCTGTGCGTGAGCGACATCGTCGTGACAATTGCCAACGATGCAGCATTAATGTGGGCCACATTCGAGTGGAGAGTGGATAAGTGGGAGTTGAGTGATTATAACATGATCACTGATATGGCAACACCAACGACCACACGCGCACTTGAATGCTTAGCTCCTGTGCCGTCCTGGAACATCTCCAATGCTCGCTGGCAGTTGTTCGAACAGGAGATAGTGAGTCGGGCAGCCGATATTCCAGAAGACTTCTCTCAGTCGCCGTTGGACCACCAAGTTTCAACCCTGCGCGGAATGATCCACGATGTGTGTGACCTTGCGCTGGAAGAGAGGTCGCCGAAATCGCCTAGGAGAAGGAAACCAGGCTAGTGGAACGCTAGCCGTCGAGGAGACGGTGACGCTGCTGAGCTGCTTGTGGTCGCGCTCAGGCAAGCCTCAAGCGATTACAAGAGAGGCGAAGGAGGACAGCTGTAAACGCTTCGTTGGAGAAAACGCACACTATCCCTGGGGGCGCGTTGACAAGATCTGCCGAGGACGCAGAAAGTGCACGGAGATTGGGTGACTCCGCGTTGATGGAGAGCTGGTCACGGATTGGGGTGACTGTGCGCGTGTGCTCTTTCGTAAATTTTTCCCAGTTGCAGATTCCGATGCATCGATTGCAGAAGTGAAGGAGGTCACTCCCCGCCGCTTGACTTGGCCGCAATGAAAATAGCAGTCAAGTACAAGTTGATGCACTGATACCCGTTGGAGGAGGACGACTGGCTCTATGGCAACGACATATCAGGTCTGAGCTGGACACAAAAGACTACGCGGGTAGACAAATGCCTCCTGTCGGGCTGGGAGAGCAGATGGGATGACGGTGCTTCACTCGGTCGGGTGACTCACAAGTTCATTCCAGATGCAGGCTTCGTTTTTCGGAACCCGGACTTTGGTTTCTCGATGCGCGCAGGATACTTGAATACAGGGCACGGGTCGTTCAATGCATTTCTGCATAGTAGAGATCTTAGCGATTCCGCTGCATGCTCATGGGGCGATCCTAATGATAACTGGGAGCATTTCCTGTATGCTTGCCCCCTTTATGCAGACTTGCGAGACCTCGGTGGACTCGGTTTGCAGCACGTTGGCGGAAGCTGGACATTTGGAAGGATTCTGGAGAGCAACGACAGGATTACGAGACTCGCACAGTTTGCCAATGAGGAATTTCAGAGGAGGACGGACCTTTGAGGTCTATTTTTCAGTGCCGAGTGGTTGGCGGCCGAGAATACTGCAACAGTTCGCCATAGCTTGTCGTAGGAGGTAAAGGGGTGACTCACCGAGCGCACAAGCTTCTGTACCACGGGTCCAAGCGCTACCAATTGAGGTAGGCCCCCCTTGTGGGAGTAACGTGGTAACTGTGGTTGATACCCAAATCGCGGGTAGAATCTTCGGATTCGACGTGGAGTTGCGTTATACAACTCAGGTGCAACAGTGGTAATAGATACAAATCGCCCTTTATCCCGAGGGAGTATGTTGCCCAGCATTGGGAATTGGTTGTTTTTTTTTTAATATTTTATGAAGTGTACTCATAATTTTTGTGCGTAACAATGTCTTTTTTTCTTTTATGAATTAAATTAATTAACTTGTTAATTTAACGTTTGAAATTATTATTATTATTTTTTTTATATTTACAATCCGTCTTGTGAGACAATAAGTAAAGTCTAACATTTACATAACAGGAATAGAGATTTCCAGTGAAACTCTCTCTCTCTTCGCTAAATCTGGTCATGTGTCGACGGTCAATTCTGAGTGGTACACCAAAATTTACTTGCCTGAAGTCTTCGGAGAAATTCGGAAAACGAGTAAGAAGACACATACATATTATTCTGGACCATGACAACACGAGTTCTCACACATCAGCTCAAACGCGCGCCTTTTTGACCGGCCAAAACGTTGAATTGATGGGTAAGCCGCCGTACAGCACTGACTTGGTACCCAATGGCTTATTTTTATTCCCTTAAAAAAAACATTTTTTGAAGGTTCTGCAATTGGAGTGGAAAAAGTGCTTCGATATGTATATTACATTAACAAATTTTCGTTTTCCTCTTTCCGCCGCGCTCCGTCGCCAAACACAGTATAATTTGTTCTTGTTTCTTTCTGGAACATCATTCACCACTGGAAAATAGAAAAATTAGAGTATATTACGAATTTGGCGGGAGAGCCAAATGAGTGAGCATTTTTTTGCTCTCAAAGCACAGCTACAAGCCAACAAAAATGACAAACATGAGTTGCAAGCTTATTCTTTAATATCTTGACATATATGTAACGGAATTTAAAATGTGATATCGCAAATTAAAGATATACATTTCGAAAATATCTGAATAATCTGAATATCTGAGTGAATGCTGGATAATGGTGCCGTTGCCCTCAACCAGCCTAGCCCGGTGTTCACATTTGATACCGACCGTGCGTGAGCGACATCGAAGGGAGAATTGCCAACAATGCAGCATCGATGTGGGCCACATTGGAGTGGAAAGTGGTTAAGTGGGAGTTGAGTGATTATAAAATGATCACTGTTGTGGCAACACTAACGGTCACGCGCGAGTAAAATAGAGCACCCTACCCTTTCTCTGTACCAGAAGAAACTTTAAAATTCGCTGACTCCCACCGCTTTGACGACGCCTGACTGGTAACTCGCGCACTTGAGAGCTTAGCTCCTGTGCCGTCCTGTGGCGCGTCTGACGACTCCATCAGCTCCGCTGTATACCTCCTCCTCGATGCCCTTTCGCCACTCTCGTCTGGGCACGGCAGGATCGCAGACGAAGACAATATCGCCCTGGCGGATGGGCTCCGTTCTTCGGCACCACTTCTCGCGGCACACAAGCGTAGGCAGGTCTCCATGACCCACCTCCTCTGGAAGCGGTCCCGCAGCATGCGGGCAATCCTCCACTGCTTTCGCGTAGAACCCTCCTTGGGCCGCTCCACATCCCATCCGGGCGTATCCGGCAGGTTAGCTGCTCCCTTGAGCAGGTCGTTTGGCGTCAACGGCGCCTCTTGTTCCGCATCCAGTGGCAAGTGGGTGAGCGGACGCGAATTGATTATGTTTTCCGTCTCTATTAAGAGACTCTCCAAAACATGGTCCCACGGCGCGACTTCCTTCAGGGTATGGCGCAGCACTCGCTTGACGCACTGCACCATCCGCTCCCATACTTCGCCCTCAGACGGGTTGAATGGGCAATTAAAGACCCATTCAATGCTCCTGCTGGATAACTTACTCTGTATCCTTTCCGTCTCGAACACGTCTCCAAATCGCCTGGCCTCCCTGTCAGCTCCCACGAAGTTCTTGCCGTTGTCACTCCGCAGTTTATGTACTGGTCCTCTACGGCAGACGAAGTTCCTGATCGCTATTATACAGGAATCCGTTAACAGATCAAGCGCCAGCTCCAGATGAATCGCCCTTGTCGTCGAGCATGTGAACAAGGCGACCCAACGCTTCTTTCTGTGACGAGCAACAGTCACCAGCAGTGGCCCAAAGTAGTCTAGTCCTGTGTACTTGAATGGCCATCCTCCAGCTTCCAAGCGATCCTCTGGAATGGGTCCCATTATCGGCGGCATCGGCCGGGTCCGTTGTAGCTTGCATTCGTTGCACGACGAGATTACCTCCTTCAGCACTCGTCTTATCTTCGTGACCCAGAATCTCGTCCGGATCTGGGCAATCGTCGCATCCACGTTTTGATGCTTCATCTGGGCGTGGTAGTGTCTTACTACCATCTCCGTAAGACTGTGCCTGTGTGACAGTATCACAGGCCTCCTCGCACTGTTCGGCATGGACAGCGCGGCATCGACTCTGCCATAAACTCGCAGAACTAAATATTTGTCCACGTAAGGCGCCAGACTTCGAATCTCGCTCGAGTTGGCGACGTCCTTTCCGCGTTCCGCCGACCTCATCTCGTCGGGAAACGACTCCAATTGGGCCTGCCTGATTAACAGGTTCTCCGCGGCCTCACACTCCGTTGCAGTGAGTCCATATTCCTTGAGCTCGCTTCTCTGTTTGCGGCACCGTCGCGCAAACCTCAGGACCCAGGCGGTGGTCCTCACCAGGCGACTGAAGCTCGAGAATCTCCGGAACAGGATGACAAATTCATTCGATGCTACCAATGCGAACTCACCGGGCATCTCCTCTTCCTCAGGTGCATCTGGAACATGCTCGGTTCCCTCCTCAGGCGTTGGCCAGCCGCTTGCTGGCTGCCTCAAAAATGCCGGACTGCTTAGCCACCGGGATTCCGTGCGCGTCGCATCATCCGCTGCGTTGTCAGCTGTAGGTACCCATCTCCACTGGGAAACCTTCGACGACTCCAAAATCTCCGCCACTCGGTTGCCAACAAACTGCTTATACCGGCGGTGGGTGCTGCCGATCCATTTCAGCACCGTTTTTGAATCCGTCCATAAAACCGTCTCGCTGACGTCCACACTGTGTTCTTCATTGACAGTGTTCATCACTCTGGTTCCAAGGACCGCTGCCTGCAGCTCCAGCCGTGGGATGGACATCGTTCTCATCGGCGCACACTTCGTCTTTGCGCACACGAAGCTAACCAGCACGTTGCCATTCTTGTACGTGACCCTCCAATAGGCCACCGCCGCGAATGCAGATTGACTTGCGTCCACGAAAACGTGTAGCTCGATGGTCCAAACTGCTCCACGCCCAAAATAGTGGCGAGGACATCGGAACTGTCCCACGACGTCCATCTCTCTGCGCCAGGCAGCAAAACTCTCCCGCAGCAACAGTTTCGCTGTAATCATCAGGCAGCACAGTAACCCCAATGGGTCGAACGTTGACATCAGCAGGCTCAAAAACTCCGTCTTTGTTGGGACTCGCTTTCCACTTAGGACGCTATTTGGCACTCGATGATACTCCACGTCATCCGTTGCTACCTGCCAACGCATTCCAAGGATTTTCTGCATCATCACTTGGTGGAACATCTCCTTGATGTCCCCGCAGACTCCGACTGCTCCTTCTTTGAAGTGGAAGAGCACAGCTGGCAAGGGCTTGTAGTGCTGTGGCCCCTTGTCCAGCGCCGAGTTGAGTGAGGTTCCTCCAACCTTGGCTGCAGCATCGAACACAAGCCGGACCTTACCGGCCTATTTTGGGTTTTCCACACCAAAATGTGGCAAATACCACAGCTTGTCGCTCTTCACCGCGACCTCATCCGGTTGCAGCTTCCTTGCATATCCCTTGGAAACGTAATCCTTGATGATACGGTCGTATTCCAGAGCCAACTGCCCGTTGCGCTTCAACTTCTTCTCGACCTTGATCAGCCGTCAGTGCGCCATCTCGTAGCTCCGTGGTAGCACAGCGTGGTCGTCCTTCCAGAGCAATCCCGTCTGGTAGCGACGCCCCACTTTCACCGTGGTGTCCCCGAGGTGGCGCGAGCTTTACACCAAAGCTTTCCATGTCGAAGTAGTCCGCCACCACCTTTTCCATCGTGTCGTCCATTGACACGGCTAGAAGGCAGGACCTCGGTGACGGCGTAGTTGACTGTCCACTTACTGGCCCGCAAACAACCCACCCAAGCTCGGTTGCGGTCGCATACGATCCCTCTCTGGCAAACCGCCTCGTCCTAAGTGGCAATCCCAGATGACCATGGTCCAGTCCGATTAGAAACTTCGGCACCATGTTGCTGTAGGGCTTCATCGGCAGTCGCGAATCCCTTTGCACGCCCTGGGCATCTCGTCGACTTAACGTTTGCATCGGCAGGCTCAAGTTTGAAACGGCGTACACGTTCCGCAACGGGTGGCGAGTGGGCTTCCCAGCTCCACTTATCTCCAGACTCACCACGTTGGTAGGCTCCCTGCTGGCTCTTCCTCCAAGCCATTGGATGTTCAGCTGTCGATGTTCGCCTTGCAATCCCAGATCCCTCCATAGCTCGTTGTCGATCATCGTGACGGAGGATCCTTCATCTAACAGCGCGTATGTGTCCACCTGGCGACCAGCTCCGTACAGCGTTACTGGCAGTATCCGGAACAAAATTCGGCCTCCTTCGACGTCAATACTTAAATTCGTCTGCACGGGCGCCTCCGCTGGCTGAGGGGCCCTTCTCTCCAGGTTGTCTCTGAGAACAGCGGGCTGCTGGCTCCTCTCGTGGTCCCTGTAACCACCTCGTGGCGAAGACCTCCTTCCCGGGCTGCGTCTGGAAACAGCTGACATCTGGTTTCCTCCGTTGTGGCGCCTGAAGCCACCTCGCTGTTCCGGCCTTCTTCGCCCTTCGTCCTCTCCATGTAGCAGACGGTGATGCAATCTGCGGCATCCGTTAATCTGGCACTTGCTATGCTGTAACGATTCGCTACTCATACTCATAAATCCAGGCTGGCTGTTGTCCCGAGCCATCGGCGCACGCGCTAAATACTATCCGGCTCTGGCTCTCGGCTGCGGGTGTGATGGTCTTGCCGATGACTCGTGATGCCTTTTGCTAATAATAAGGAGATACTCGCGTGCATCACCGAACTAAAAACCGGGTTAAGAAAGACACACACATTAAATACTACTATACGTTCCCTACTAATTCCCCTTCGACTGACTTCACCTTTCGCCTCCTTGGATGTCGTGGAGGTCACGGTTTGCCCATCCTAACTTTGGTCGCTCGTCCCTTTCATCGCTTGACAGCCTGAGCGACCCCTTTACCAAGTGCTACCCTACATCGCAAACAACGCTAGCTGCGGCCACTTCTTTAGCTTAGCAAATCATTATAAAATTTATTTACCGACTAAGAATATAAACCATCACTTAAGCTAAACAAAAGAACATGCAATAAATCAATAAATATAGGCAATAAATATATATAAATAAGTTAATATGTAATAAATAAGTGTAAATGCATAATAGGATTTTTTTTGTTATAAACTTTTTGTAGGTATAAATATGAAAATATGGGTAGCTGAAGTCTGGGGGTTTTTTATCAATTGACTTGAACAATTTTGTATTTTAATTTTCAACTTAATTAATTTTTTTTTTATATTTAATCTGCATTTATCATTTTAATCTTTTTAACCATTTAAATGAAAAGATGCCACACGCCAATCATCTTTAATTTTCGTTCAATCTAGCTTTTTACTCTACATTTTTTTCTCTCAGTGTGCAATTTCGGTTTCTTTAATTCGAATACTTTTTTATTTGAGGTTTAATCATGAATTTTTTTTTTATTATTTTGATTTTTTGCCTATTTAAAAGGCGTTCTGAATAGTGGTTTTTTAAACACTCACCACTTTTTCCATCCTCCGACGAAAGCGCTTTGGTCGACTCGATGAAGGCTAAATAGGGCTAAGAACAAGAAAAGAACACCAACACAGAAAAAAATAGAAATTCATGGGCCAGGAGAACTGAGACTTTAGTGGGCTTTCTAGGCTTTTGCAATGCAGCACTTAAACTGGGGTTTAGATCAAAATAACTTCCCAAACAACACTAACACCGAACAAAATAAAATTAACTTTCTCTCTTTTCGACGAACTGGAACTTATCACTTAACCTTAACCGCCTATCTTAAAACTAATTTTTTTCCCGCTTTCCGTGGCGGCTTCTCCCGGGCGACTTTCCGACCGAGATTTGGCCAATATCTTCGTCTTTTCGGCCCGAATGAATATTTTCCAAACTCCAAAAAAAACTTTTCACCGCAGAGCGTGGCGGCGACGTTGTGTAATCTCTCAGCGCACGGCGAAACTGACGAACAAGTTCGATCGAACCTGAGTTGTTTTCGGCTCAACCAATCGATGGCAGCTGGCTCGATGGTAGTTCGCCGCTTAATCTTAGCACTAGCTTTACCGTATGAAATTTTCTTTGGGCCGGGACAATAGGTTATAGGGCAAAAACTTATCCTGGACGGAAAATGGGGTAATTCTTTACTCCCCTCCTGGAGCGCTGCGGCAGAACTTCGGCGAAACGCTGCGTTGAACTTGCTCGCTGGATTTTTCGTTTGCGCCTGCGCGCAGTTCCCTTGGTTATATTCGCCCTCTCTCTCTGGTCGCCTTCGAACCCAAGCGGTTGCCCTTTCTTTGCGGCTCGCTACCAACTTAATTGGAATTTCTTTCCGCTGGCACTGTGTCTTAGCACTCGCGTGTACTTTTTCGAATTTCTTGTCACCAGTAACTTGAACTGAACTCTACAGCTGCCGAAAACGGAAAGACCGAACCCCACGCCGGAAAAGTGGCGGTGACCCCAGATCGAATCAGGCGAAAGCGATGATAGTTGACACTTGCCACTGTTGCTCTCTCGCGCTTTCCTACCTATACCTCCCACTCTCATCCTAGCTCTAGTGGCAACGCAGTACCCCCTCTCAGAACGACCAACAGATGGCGCTGCAAAAGTATCTTTCTCTGAGCAAGCGCTACAATGCACATCGCAGGATCTGGTCATATGCCCACTCCGTAAGCATGTGAAGCAGAGCCGATGCCTCTTCACCATGCTCCACCTGCCCGGTGACGAAGCTCCGATGAACTCCCTGCGTGTAGGCCGCACTGCTCGCACCGACACCGCTATGTGGGACCGGCCCGACCCCGTTAGTTGGGGCCTCAGCGTTCGATGTGGCTAATGGCGGTCTGCGCCAAGATGGCGGCCGCCCCGACGCTCCACTGTTGGCGCCATTTGCGCTTGGGCCAACTGCGATTGGCGCGTAATTGGCGGTGCTCTCTAACCTGCTTCAGCTCATTCTCCAACGCCGTGATCCAACCAAAAGGAACGCCGTGGGTGGCTGGCCCATCTCCGGCTCTGAGCTAGCAGCTGCTGTTACAGTACTCCTTGGTTGGGATGCTACTGTAATCGCTGTAGTGGCTGGGCGAGTAATGGCCGCCGCCGTGGTTATGTTAACCCCTGGCCGGTTTTCTGCTGCACTACTCGCTGACTGCTGCGTTGTTGTAGGGGTGGCTTCCCCTCCGTTCAGTCGGGAACTCCTCCTGGGGGAATGCTGCATCTCCAAGTAAATATGGTCAAAATATGGCGCTGCCCTAGCGCTCCAAAATGGCGGACCTGTGCCGTCTGGCTGCTGCCGCTGATGCTCGGCGCTCCTTGCGCCTCCTGACCGCTGGTGCTTGGCGCTCCTTGTGCTTCCTAACCTAACGCTGGCTGCGTCTCCTGAACTGACGCCGGCTGCGTCTCCGTGTCGCTGGCTGCGACTCCGTCCGTACTCAGTGCTTGGCGCTCCTCGCGCCGTCTATGTCGCTGGCTGCGACTCCTCTGCTGGTACGGGAAATGGCCAAAAATCGGATAACTTAAAAAATACTAAATTTCCTATTAATACTGATTACTAATAATAATAATACTAATTAACTATCGACAACAATGTTTTGACCGTCGAGAGTCGCCGTTGGACCACCAAGTTTCAACCATGCACGGAATGATCCACGAATGATTGCGCTGGGAAGGAGGACGCCAAGATCGCCTAAGAGAGCAGAGGCCAGGCTGGTTGAACGCTAGCCGTCGAAAAGACGGCGACGCTGCTGAGCTGCTTGTGGTCGCGCTGAGGCAAGCCTCAACCGATTACAAGAAGCTCATCCTAAGGGCGAAGGAGGACAGCTGGAAACGCTTCGTGGGATGAAAGGCACACGATCCCTAGGGGCGAATCTACAAGATCTGCCGAGGACGCAGAAATTGCACGGAGATTGGGTGACTCCGCGTTGATGGAGAGCTGATCACGGATCGGGGTGACTGTGCGCGTGTGCTCCTTCCTAACTTTGGCCGAGTGAATCACCGTCATCCCATCTGCTCTGCCAGCCCGACAGGAGGCATTTGTCTACCCGCGTAGCTCTTTGTGTCCAGCTCAGACCTGATATGTCGTTGCCATAGAGCCAGTCGTCCTCCTCCAACGGGTATCAATGCATCAACTTGTACTTGACTGCTATTTTTATAGCAGCCAAGTCAAGCGGCGGGGCTCCAGCAAGCACCTGCAGGGCCACTGTTGAAATTGTGCGGCATACCGGGAGGCATCCTAAAAGGATTATTCCTTGGCAAGAAGTCACCTCCTGGCTACAACTTTCGTGAAGACTTACCATACTGTGGCACCAAACAGTGCACAAGGCACAATGAGTCTGGCATAGATGGTCCGCCTGGCCCAATGCTCCAGCACGGCGCCGTCAGATGCTGAGGTATGGCGCGCCACACTGCTTTGCAAATAGTGCCATTAATGCCGAAGTTACGAAGGAGCACACGCGCACAGTCACCCCGATCCGTGACCAGCTCTCCATCAAAGCGTAGTCACCCAATCTCCGTGCACTTTCTGCGTCCTCGGCAGATCTTGTAGATCCGCCCCTAGGGATCGTGTGCGTTTCATCACACGAAGCGTTTCCAGCTGTCCTCCTTCGCCCTTAGGATGAGCTTCTTGTAATCGGTTGAGGATTGCCTCAGCGCGACCACAAGCAGATCAGCAGCGTCGCCGTCTTTTCGACGGCTAGCGTTCCACCAGCCTGGCCTCTCCTCTCCTAGGCGATCTTGGCGTCCTCCTTCCCAGCGCAAGGTTACACACATCGTGGATCATTCCGCGCAGGGTTGAAACTTGCTGGTCCAACGGCGACTGAGAGATGTCTTCCGGAATACCGGCTGCCCGACTCACCATCTCCTGTTCGAACAACTGCCAGCGAGCATTGGAGATGTTTCAGGGCGGCACAGGAGCTAAGCTCTCAAGTGCGCGAGTTACCAGTCAGGCGTGGTCAAAGAGGTTGGAGTCAGCGAATTTTTGAGTTTCTTCTGGTTCTTTCTATGCCGCAACGTTTTTTTGTCAGGGGAAAAAAGTGCGTGTTTTCAATTTTGTGGTATATCAAAAAGGGAAAAAACTTTATTGACAAGAATTATGTATGCTTAACTAAGAGTTGCGCTTTTGATCTCGTTACTCAGGGCTCGTGAGAATTTGTATTGTGCTTTAGATCCCGTTGCTGGGAGCGTTGCTGAGAGCGGGAGCAAGCTTAAAGTCATGTTTGCCATTTTTGTTAGCTTGTAGCTGTTCACTGTGATGACACCCCTTTGGCTCTCTTGCCAAATTTTTAATATATCTAAATGGCAAAAAGAAGGTATACAAAATGAATTCCAGTGGTGAATGATGTTCCAGCAAACAAGAACAAATTATACTGTGTTTGGCGACGGAACGCGGCGGAAAGACGAAAACGAAAATTTGATAATGAAATATACATATCGAAGCACTTTTTCCACTCCGATTGCGGAACCTTCAAAAAATGTTTTTTTTAAGGGAATAAAAATAAGCCATTGGGTACCAAGTCAGTGCTGTACGGCGGCTTTTCCATCAATTCAACGTTTGGGCGGTCAAAAAGGAGCGCGTTTGAGCTGATGTGTGAGAAATCGTGTTGTCATGGTCCAGAATAATATGTATGAGTTTTCTTATTCGTTTTTCGAATTTCTCCGAAGACTTCAGGAAGGTAAATTGTGGTGTTCCACTTAGAATTGACCGTCCTACGTTGCTCAAGCGGAACCGTCGACACATGACCAGATTTAGCGAAGACATTGTTACGCACAAAAATTATGAGTACTCTTCATAAAATATTAAAAAAAACAACCATTTCCCATTGCTGGGTAACATACTCCCTCGGGATAAAAGGAGATTTTTATCTATTACCACTGCTGCTCTATGAGTTCCAGCACCTGAGTTGTATAACGCAACTCCACGTCGAATCCGAAGATTCTACCCGCGATTTGGGTATCAACCACAGTTACCACGTTACTCCCACAAGGGGGGCCTACGTCAATTGGTAGCGGTTGGACCCGTGGTACAGAAGCTTGTGCGCTCGGTGAGTCACCCCTTTACCTCCTACGACAAGCTATGGCGAACTGTTGAAGTATTCTAGGCCGCCAACCACATGGCAAGGGAAAAATTGACCTTAAAGGTCCGTCCTCCTCTGAAATTCCTCATTGGCAAACTGCTCGAGTCTCGTAATCCTGTCGTTGCTCTCCAGAATCCTTCCAAATGTCCAGCTTCCGCTAGCGTGCTGCAAACCGAGTCCACCGAGGTCTCGCAAGTCTGGGGGGGGCAAGCACACAGGAAATGCTTCCAGTCATCATTAGGATCGCCACATGAGCATGCGGCGGAATCGCTAAGGCCTCTACTATGCAGAAATGCATTGAACGACCTGTGCCCTGTATTTAGTTTCCTTCGCGCATCGAAAAACCGAAGTCCGGGTTGTGAGTCACCCGGACGAGTGAACCACCGTCATCCCATATTCTCTGCCAGCCCGACAGGAGGCATTTGTCTACCTCCGCAGCTCTTTGTGTCCAGCTCAGACCTGATATGTCGTCGCCATAGAGCCAGTCGTCCTCCTCCAACGGGTATCTATTTTCATAGCAGCCAAGTCAAGCGGCGGGGCTCCAACAAGCACCTGCAGGGCCACTGTTGAAATTGTGCGGCATACCGGGAGGCATCCTAAAAGGATTAGTCTCTGGCAGGCAAGAAGTCACCTCCTGGCTACTACTTGCGTAAAGACTTACCATACCGAGGCACCGAAAAGGGCACAAGGCACCATGAGTCTGGCATAGATGGTCCGCCTGGCCCAATGCTCCAGCACGGCGCCGTCATATGCTGAGGTATGGCGCACCACACTGCAAATAATGCCGAAGTTAGGAAGGAGCACACGCGCACAGTCACCCCGATCCGTGATCAGCTCTCCATCAACGCGGAGTCACCCAATCTCCGTGCAATTTCTGCGTCCTCGGCAGATCTTGTAGATTCGACCCTAGGGATCGTGTGCCTTTCATCCCACGAAGCGTTTCCAGCTGGATGAGCTTCTTGTAATCGGTTGAGGCTTGCCTCAGCGCGACCACAAGCAGCTCAGCAGCGTCGCCGTCTTTTCGACGGCTAGCGTTCAACCAGCCTGGCCTCTCCTCTCTTAGGCGATCTTGGCGTGCTCCTTCCCAGCGCAAGGTCACACACATCGTGGATCATTCCGCGCATGGTTGAAACTTGGTGGTCCAACGGCGACTCTCGACGGTCAAAACATTGCTGTCGATAGTTAATTAGTATTATTATTATTAGTAATCAGTATTAATAGGAAATTTAGTATTTCTTAAGTTATCCGATTTTTGGCCATTTCCCGTACCAGCAGAGGAGTCGCAGCCAGCGACATAGACGGCGCAAGGAGCGCCAAGCACTGAGTACGGACGGAGTCGCAGCGAGCGACACGGAGACGCAGCCGGCGTCAGTTCAGGAGACGCAGCCAGCGTTAGGTTAGGAAGCGCAAGGAGCGCCGAGCATCAGCGGCAGCAGCCAGACGGCACAGGTCCGCCATTTTGTAGCGCTAGGGCAGCGCCATATTTTGACCATATTTATTTGGAGATGCAGCATTCCCCCAGGAGGAGTTCCCGACTGAACGGAGGGGAAGCCACCCCTACAACAACGCAGCAGCCAGCGAGTAGTGCAGCAGAAAACCGGCCAGGGGTTAACATAACCACGGCGGCGGCCATTTCTCGCCCAGCCACTACAGCGATTACAGTAGCGTCCCAACCAAGGAGTACTGTAACAGCAGCTGCTAGCTCAGAGCCGGAGATGGGCCAGCCACCCACGGCGTACCTTTTGGATAGGATCACGGCGTTGGAGAATGAGCTGAAGCAGGTTAGAGAGCACCGCCAATTACGCGCCAATCGCAGTTGGCCCAAGCGCAAATGGCGCCAACAGTGGAGCGTCGGGGCGGCCGCCATCTTGGCGCAGACCGCCATTAGCCACATCGAACGCTGAGGCCCCAACTAACGGGGTCGGGCCGGTCCCACATAGCGGTGTCGGTGCGAGCAGTGCGGCCTACACGCAGGGAGTTCATCGGAGCTTCGTCACCAGGGGGCAGGTGGAGCATGGTGAAGAGGCATCGGCTCTGCTTCACATGCTTACGGAGTGGGCATATGACCAGATCCTGCGATGTGCATTGTAGCGCTTGCTCAGAGAAAGATACTTTTGCAGCGCCATCTGTTGGTCGTTCTGAGAGGGGGTACTGCGTTGCCACTAGAGCTAGGATGAGAGTGGGAGGTATAGGTAGGAAAGCGCGAGAGAGCAACAGTGGCAAGTGTCAACTATCTTCGCTTTCGCCTGATTCGATCTGGGGTTACCGCCACTTTTCCGGCGTGGGGTTCGGTCTTTCCGTTTTCGGCAGCTGCAGAGTTCAGTTCAAGTTACTGGTGACAAGAAATTCGAAAAAGTACACGCGAGTGCTAAGACACAGTGCCAGCGGAAAGAAATTCCAATTAAGTTGGTAGCGAGCCGCAAAGAAAGGGCAACCGCTTGGGTTCGAAGGCGACCAGAGAGAGAGGGCGAATATAACCAAGGAAACTGCGCGCAGGCGCAAACGAAAAATCCAGCGAGCAAGTTCAACGCAGCGTTTCGCCGAAGTACTGCCGCAGCGCTCCAGGAGGGGAGTAAAGAATTACCCCATTTTCCGTCCAGGATAAGTTTTTGCCCTATAACCTATTGTCCCGGCCCAAAGAAAATTTCATACGGTAAAGCTAGTGCTAAGATTAGGCGGCGAACTACCATCGAGCCAGCTGCCATCGATTGGTTGAGCCGAAAACAACTCAGGTTCGATCGAACTTGTTCGTCAGTTTCGCCGTGCGCTGAGAGATTACACAACGTCGCCGCCACGCTCTGCGGTGAAAAGTTTTTTTTGGAGTTTGGAAAATATTCATTCGGGCCGAAAAGACGAAGATATTGGCCAAATCTCGATCGGAAAGTCGTCCGGGAGAAGACGCCACGGAAAGCGGGAAAAAAATTAGTTTTAAGATAGGCGGTTAAGGTTAAGTGATAAGTTCCAGTTCGTCGAAAAGAGAGAAAGTTAATTTTATTTTGTTCGGTGTTAGTGTTGTTTGGGGAGTTATTTTGAGCTGATGTGTGAGAACTCGTGTTGTCATGGTCCAGAATAATATGTATGAGTTTTCTTATTCGTTTTTCGAATTTCTCCGAAGACTTCAGGAAGGTAAATTGTGTTGTACCACTTAGAATTGACCGGCCTACGTTGCTCAAGCGGAACCGTCGACATATGACCAGATTTAGCGAAGACATTGTTACGCACAAAAATTATGAGTACTCTTCATAAAATATTAAAAAAAACAACCATTCCCCATTGCTGGGTAACATACTCCCTCGGGATAAAAGGCGATTTGTATCTATTACCACTGCTGCTCTATGGGTTCCAGCACCTGAGTTGTATAACGCAACTCCACGTCGAATCCGAAGATTCTACCCGCGATTTGGGTATCGGTGAGTCACCCCTTTACGTCCTACGACAAGCTATGGCGAACTGTTGCAGTATTCTAGGCCGCCAACCACATGGCAAGGAAAAAGTTGACCTTAAAGGCCCGTCCTCCTCTGAAATTCCTCATTGGCAAACTGCTCGAGTCTCGTAATCCTGTCGTTGCTCTCCAGAATCCTTCCAAATGTCCAGCTTCCGCTAACGTGCTGCAAACCGAGTCCACCGAGGTCTCGCAAGTCTGGGGGGGGGCAAGCACACAGGAAATGCTTCCAGTCATCATTAGGATCGCCACATGAGCATGCGGCGGAATCGCTAAAGCCTCTACTATGCAGAAATGCATTGAACGACCTGTGCCCTGTATTCACGTTTCCTCATCGCATATTCGCATCGAAGAACCGAAGTCCGGATTCCGAAAGACGAAGCCTGCATCTGGGATGAACTTGTGAGTCACCCGACCGAGTGAACCACCGTCATCCCATCTTCTCTGCCAGCCCGACAGGAGGCATTTGTCTACCTCCGCAGCTCTTTGTGTCCAGCTCAGACCTGATATGTCGTCGCCATAGAGCCAGTCGTCCTCCTCCAACGGGTATCAATGCATCAACTTGTACTTGACTGCTATTTTCATAGCAGCCAAGTCAAGCGGCGGGGCTCCAGCAAGCACCTGCAGGGCCACTGTTGAAATTGTGCGGCATACCGGGAGGCATCCTAAAAGGATTAGTCTCTGGCAGGCAAGAAGTCACCTCCTGACTACTACTTGCGTAAAGACTTACCATACCGAGGCACCAAAAAGGGCACAAGGCACCATGAGTCTGGCATAGATGGTCCGCCTGGCCCAATGCTCCAGCACGGCGCCGTCATATGCTGAGGTATGGCGCACCACACTGCAAATAATGCCGAAGTTAGGAAGGAGCACACGCGCACAGTCACCCCGATCCGTGATCAGCTCTCCATCAACGCGGAGTCACCCAATCTTCGTGCAATTTCTACGTCCACGGCAGATCTTGTAGATTCGCCCCTAGGGATCGTGTGCCTTTCATCCCACGAAGCGTTTCCAGCTGTCCTCCTTCGCCCTTAGGATGAGCTTCTTGTAATCGGTTGAGGCTTGCCTCAGCGCGACCACAAGCAGCTCAGCAGCGTCGCCGTCTTTTCGACGGCTAGCGTTCAACCAGCCTGGCCTCTCCTCTCTTAGGCGATCTTGGCGTGCTCCTTCCCAGCGCAAGGTCACACACATCGTGGATCATTCCGCGCATGGTTGAAACTTGGTGGTCCAACGGCGACTCTCGACGGTCAAAACATTGTTGTCGATAGTTAATTAGTATTATTATTATTAGTAATCAGTATTAATAGGAAATTTAGTATTTTTTAAGTTATCCGATTTTTGGCCATTTCCCGTACCAGCAGAGGAGTCGCAGCCAGCGACATAGACGGCGCAAGGAGCGCCAAGCACTGAGTACGGACGGAGTCGCAGCCAGCGACACGGAGACGCAGCCGGCGTCAGTTCAGGAGACGCAGCCAGCGTTAGGTTAGGAAGCACAAGGAGCGCCAAGCACCTGCGGTCAGGAGGCGCAAGGAGCGCCGAGCATCAGCGGCAGCAGCCAGACGGCACATGTCCGCCATTTTGGAGCGCTAGGGCAGCGCCATATTTTGACCATATTTATTTGGAGATGCAGCATTCCCCCAGGAGGAGTTCCCGGCTGAACGGAGGGGAAGCCACCCGTACAACAACGCAGCAGCCAGCGAGTAGTGCAGCAAAAAACCGGCCAGGGGTTAACATAACCACGGCGGCGGCCATTACTCGCCCAGCCACTACTGTAACAGCAGCTGCTAGCTCAGAGCCGGAGATGGGCCAGCCACCCACGGCGTACCTTTTGGATAGGAACACGGCGTTGGAGAATGAGCTGAAGCAGGTTAGAGAGCACCGCCAATTACGCGCCAATCGCAGTTGGCCCAAGCGCAAATGGCGCCAACAGCGGAGCGTCGGGGCGGCCGCCATCTTGGCGCAGACCGCCATTAGCCACATCGAACGCTGAGGCCCCAATTAACGGGGTCGGGCCGGTCCCACATAGCGGTGTCGGTGCGAGCAGTGCGGCCTACACGCAGGGAGTTCATCGGAGCTTCGCCACCGGGCATGGTGGAGCATGGTGGAGCATGGTGAAGAGGCATCGGCTCTGCTTCACATGCTTACGGAGTGGGCATATGACCAGATCCTGCGATGTGCATTGTAGCGCTTGCTCAGAGAAAGATACTTTTGCAGCGCCATCTGTTGGTCGTTCTGAGAGGGGGTACTGCGTTGCCACTAGAGCTAGGATGAGAGTGGGAGGTATAGGTAGGAAAGCGCGAGAGAGCAACAGTGGCAAGTGTCAACTATCATCGCTTTCGCCTGATTCGATCTGGGGTCACCGCCAATTTTTTCGGCGTGGGGTTCGGTCTTTCCGTTTTCGGCAGCTGTAGAGTTCAGTTCAAGTTACTGGTGACAAGAAATTCGAAAAAGTACACGCGAGTGCTAAGACACAGTGCCAGCGGAAAGAAATTCCAATTAAGTTGGTAGCGAGCCGCAAAGAAAGGGCAACCGCTTGGGTTCGAAGGCGACCAGAGAGAGAGGGCGAATATAACCAAGGAAACTGCGCGCAGGCGCAAACGAAAAATCCAGCGAGCAAGTTCAACGCAGCGTTTCGCCGAAGTACTGCCGCAGCGCTCCAGGAGGGGAGTAAAGAATTACCCCATTTTCCGTCCAGGATAAGTTTTTGCCCTATAACCTATTGTCCCGGCCCAAAGAAAATTTCATACGGTAAAGCTAGTGCTAAGATTAGGCGGCGAACTACCATCGAGCCAGCTGCCATCGATTGGTTGAGCCGAAAACAACTCAGGTTCGATCGAACTTGTTCGTCAGTTTCTGTGTTGGTGTTCTTTTCTTGTTCTTAGCCCTATTTAGCCTTCATCGAATCGACCAAAGCGCTTTCGTCGGAGGATGGAAAAGGTGGTGAGTGTTTAAAAAACCACTATTCAGAACCCCTTTTGAATAGGAAAAAAATCAAAATAATAAAAAAAATTCATGATTTAACCTCAAATAAAAAAGTACGAATACAGAGAATTAAAGAAACCGAAATTGCACACTGAGAGAAAAAATGTAGAGTAAAAAGCTAGATTGAACGAAAATTAAAGATGATTGGCGTTTGGCTTCTTTTCATTTAAATGGTTAAAAAGATGAAAATGATAAATGCAGATTAAATATAAAAAAAAAATTAATTAATTTGAAAATTAAAATACAAAATTGTTCAAGTCAATTGATAAAAAACCCCCAGACTTCAGCTACCCATATTTTCATATTTATACCTACAATAAGTTTATAACAAAAAAAAATCCTATTATGAATTTACACTTATTTATTACATATTAACTTATTTATATATATTTATTGCCTATATTTATTGATTTATTGCATGTTCTTTAGTTTAGCTTAAGTGATGGTTTATATTCTTTGTTCGGTCAAACTCACAATATTTTTCGTCTTACATACTGTTTCTCTTTGCCTATACAAATGTAAACAAAGCTCATTAACATGTATTAACCAATCTCTGTAAATTACTCTGTTAGAACATTATGTTATTTTGCCGCTGCTAATAAAAGGCAGTTGCTGATGTTAGATCTTGGAAAACGGTTGTTTTTTTCTCGCCTGAGTTTTTAGATTGCAATTAGTTTATGCACCCCCCAACCTGATATCTTATGCAGCACAAAAGACGCTTTGTGCATTAAACATTTTGGCGCCCAACGTGGGGCAGTGTTTAAACAAATTATTAACAATTTATTAATTCATAAACAATTGTCGAAGTAACAACAACCCGCAACAATTATTCGCTCGACCCGCTCATCGCAACTCAACATTGTCATAACCGCATACAAAGGTGAACATTCAACCCTAGTGCATTCATAGAAAGTGAATAATAAATAAACAAATAAAGTTATTAACTATTCACGAAAATTCTAAGGGCAACGTGTCCGTATACGTATACGTGTTCGTATAACGGAACTATTCGCGCTCTTCTTCGCACATCTCTTCGCTTGTGTGTGTGTGCCCGCCCGCTCTATAAGCTCGGCGTCGATCGCTCATTCTCCTTTGCTCCGTTATTCCGCCAGCAAAGTGTTGTTGTTTTGTTTACATCGCCAACTGCAGTCGCTGGTACAGTTTTTGAGTTCTAGTCGCTTTCGCTTTGAACTTACTTCACGGCATTGCCACATTCGTCGCTCCGCGTTGTTGTTGCCGCAACTTTACTCTCGTTCTCGCATTCGCATTCTTCGTCGCAGCAATGGAAACGACTATATTGGAGACTCTCAAACGGCAACGCTCGAATATTAAGCGCAACATTACGCGCATAAGAGGAATGGTCGATGTCAAGGAAGAAGAAGAGCAGAAATCGCCGGCTGACCACATCTCTGCACCAAGCTACAGCGCGCCGTCTCGACTGCCAAGATTGGCACTACCTTGCTTTGATGGAAATCATAAGGATTACAAGAACTTCATCTCGTCGTTTCTGCCACTGGTCAATCGTGAGCAAATATCTAATATAGACAAATTTAATCATCTCCGTAATTGTTTAAAGGGACCTGCACTGGAAGCTGTCGCAGCCTTTCCGGTCACTGGAGAAAATTATGCGAAGGCGCTGGAACGGCTGAAGGACCGGTATGACAAGCCTGCCCTAATCTTTGTCGAAACGATAGCCTCGATTTTTAAACTGCCGCCGGCTGCTGCGGCAAGTGCTCAACAGCTCCGCAGCCTAATCGACAACGCATCCGCGTTATATAGTGCCCTTTCATCGCTAGGCTCGGACGCTCAAATTTCTGAGGCGATGCTCATTTACGTGGTCATGGAGAAGTGCGATCAGCAGACCAAAACAAAATGGAACGAATCACTGGATTATATCACTCTGCCATCCTGGAGCCAATGCACGCAGATACTTGAGCGCCACTGCCAGTTTCTTCTGTCTGACGAGCAATCCCATGGATCGGAGCGGCCAAGACCGACTCGTCCCCCCGCAAGATCTCACAATTCGTCGTTTTCGCTGACCAACGCACCATGTGTATACTGCCTCGCACCCTCACTCGGATGTGACAAGTTTAAAGACCTTAATCCAACCGCGCGATTTGATGTCGTTAAAACACACCGTCTGTGTTTAAACTGTCTGTGTAGAGGTCACCAACTGTCGAGCTGCCCATCAAGAAGACTTCGCACAACGGCTTCGCTTACGGAGGGAAAGACATGCAGTCGAAATTCGAAGCATCGGCCATTCGCAAACAGATATTAAATATTGCACAACTGCATTTGTCAAATCTCGCATTTCATCTTTCGTACTCTCCGCAGATCTCTGTATTATTCCACAAATCTCATACCAGCCCGATCTGGCCATCGACGTTTCGACTTGAAAGCTACCAGAAAATACGCCGCTCGCTGATGAAAGATTCTACCAATCACGCCACGTCGATCTGCTACTGGGAACCGAAGCCTTCTATGACGCCTTAACTGTAGGGAAAATAAGGCTGGGACCTCAAGACCCGCTGCTGCAGAAAACTCAGTTTGGCTGGGTCGTAACCGGCCGACTGCAGCAAACCGCGCCAATAGAAGTTTCCACTTGCATGGCTTTAAACGCAAGTTCAATTGATGTCAACCTCAAACGTCTGTGGGAACTGGAAGCAGTCGACTCGCCACCTCTGCAGAAGCCGGAGCATGCTATTTGCGAGGAACAGTACGAGAAGACCACTTGTCTCGACAGCACTGGTAGGATTGTCGTCAAACTGCCATTCAAGGCTGACCCAACTCGGTTGGGAGACTCATTTGATATCGCTCGCCGTCGGTTCCTAAGCATGGAACGTCGCCTATCGAAATCTCCAGCACTTCGTCAACAATACTGCGACTTCATGGAGGAGTATGAGAAATTGGGACACATGTCCCCAGTTATTCATCCTAAACTGCACGAGCCGCACTACTACATCCCGCATCACTGCGTCCTCAAACCCAGCAGTGAGTCTACTAAGCTTAGGGTGGTGTTTGACGCCTCTTGCCGGACGTCAAATCAATTATCACTCAACGACTTTCTATGCGTTGGCCCAATACTCCAGGAGGACTTGTACCTGCAGCTTCTAAAGTTCAGGCTTCATCGTTACGCCATCACTGCAGATGTGACCAAGATGTATAGGCAAGTAAATCTTTATCATTTAAATCTTCTACATTCTTTGGAAGAAGACACGCTGCGCACGTATCAATTGAATACGGTAAGGCACTGCAGCCGCCCCATTTTTGGCAACACGTATCCTCAACCACCTCGCTGATGTTCATCAAGCTGACTGTCCAATCGGCGCCGCTATCATAAAGTCGTCTTTCTATGTTGATGACCTACTCACGGGTGCAGACGACTTAGAGACGCTTCGCATTATCAAGGATCAAGTCACAGAAATTCTTCGTCGAGGGCATTTCCCACTCACCAAATGGCATTCCAACTACGTTGGATTCATGGAAGATCATGCATCCAATTAGCTCAGTTCCTGTGGCGAGGGACTAGCCAGCGCTCTTGGAGTGAACTGGAACCAGCACAAGGATACACTGTTCTTCAAGTTCATACCAAGGAACCACGCAACGCGTATCACCAAAAGAAGTATTTTGTCCACCGCATCCGCCTTGTTCGACCCGCTTGGTTTGCTCTCACCGCTTGTTGTTGTCGCAAAAATACTTCTGCAAGAACTTTGGCTCGCTGTCCTGCAATGGGACGAGAGCGTTCCAGAAAACATACACACGGCCTGGAGCAAATGCCTAGAATCATTCCAAACAGTCTCAATTTTATCGATTCCCCACTATTGCCTCCAACACAAGATTCGATCACTTCAACTTCATGGATTTTATGACGCATCAATCAGTGCTTACGGCTGCTGCGTCTATCTACGCTCGGAAACGTCGACGGGAGATGTCGCAGTGCAGCTATTGACTGGCAAATCGAGAGTGGCTCCTGTGAAGAAAAAATCCGTTCCAAAACTGGAATTGTGTGGAGCGCATTTGCTGGGCCAACTGTATGCGAAATTGAAGCCTCTATTAGCGGACAGAAAATTCTCGGTCTATTTCTGGACGGACTCGCAGATTGTGCTTCACTGGCTAAAACAGAACTCAGTCACACTGTCAGCATTCGTTGGAAACCGAATCTCCGAAATTCAAGAATGGACCGCAGATGGCCAGTGGAAATTTGTTCCAGGTGAGAGCAATCCGGCGGACATAGTTTCGCGCGGAGCTGCTACAACTGAGCTGGCAGCATCGCTGTGGTTCACAGGTCTACAGTTCTTGACCCAACCATCGTCCCAGTGGCCAACCACTCCGCAAATCATCGATATCGATCCAACTATTGTCAAAGCAGAGCAACGAAGGAGCACATTCACCACGGCTGTGATCAGCAATCATGTTCTCCAACAGCTGACTCACATCAGCTCATACACTCGCTGCATTCGAACCATCGCATACGTCTTTCGCTTCGCCAACTTATCAAGAGGAGTCAAAATTGTCAATCCATCGCTTACATCGGAAGAACTTCGCCGCGCATTGTTCAGCATCGTCTACAATATTCAGCAACAGTCGTTCCTTGAAGATTTTCACTCGCTGCAGAAAGCTAAGCCGCTTACAAGTCACCTAAAGTATTTAACGCCTTTTCTCGACAGCTCATCAGGACATGCTCTTATAAGGGTTGGAGGACGATTACAGAACGCCGACGTCCCTGAATCTGAAAGGCATCCGCTGCTAATGCCTAGCAAATCGCACTTTGCGTGGATTTATGTACGACACTTGCATCTGAGGAATTGTCACGCAGGCCCGAAAGCTCTAGTCGCGCTAATCCGTCTGGAATACTGGATCATCAACGCCAGGGACCTGGCTCGTCGAGTGGTGCGTTCCTGTATCGCCTGCGTTCGGTTCAGACCCAAACTGGAGAACCAACTCATGGGATCGCTACCACTAGAACGAGTGCTACCGCAACAGCCGTTCCAAAGGTGTGGCGTCGACTTCTGCGGACCGTTTAACACATATCTTCGCATTAGAGGAAAGGGTCCAACAAAGTCCTACCTCGCCGTCTTCATTTGTTTGGCATCCAAGGCCGTCCATATAGAAGTCGTCTCGGATTTGTCAACCAAGGCATTTCTTGCAGCACTTAAACGGATGATCGCCAGACGTTCAATTCCAACCGACATCTTCTGCGACAACGGAACCAATTTCGTCGGAGCTGCCAACCATCTTCAAGAACTACGAGCGTTCCTTCAAGACAAAGCCACGCAAGAAGTCATTTCGTCTTATTTGTCAACTGATTTCATAACTTTCCATTTCATCCCTCCTAGAGCTGCTCACTTTGGAGGCCTTTGGGAGGCGGCGGTAAAAAGCGCCAAGAGTCTACTCTACAGAACACTGATGAATTCAAGATTCACCTTCGAGGAGCTCTGCACCATAACCACTGAAGTCGAAGCGATTCTCAACTCGCGCCCATTGTCTCCGCTGTCTCCAGATCCCAACGACTTTGGGGCACTTACTCCGGGCCACTTCCTGGTGGGGAAATCTCTTCGTGCCCTTCCAGAACGGACTGTGTCATCAACACATGCGTCCAGCCTGGAACGATTCGACGCCGTGACCGCGAGCAAACAACAGTTTTGGCGAAGGTGGTCGCTTGAGTACCTACAGGAACTACGCTCGCGCACCAAATGGACAACACCATCGGCCAACATCAGGGCTAACACCATGGTCATCATCCACGACGACAATCTGCCTCCTCAGCGATGGAAGATCGGGCGCGTCGAGACCGTTGTTCCCGGAAAGGATGGGCTAGTTCGAGTGGCCCACATTCGAACAAGCACTGGGGTGTGCTGCCGACCAGTGCATAAGCTGGCAGTATTACCCACGGATTCTCAATCTTGTTGAAAGATGATACTTTCAAGGCGGCCGGGATGTTCGGTCAAACTCACAATATTTTTCGTCTTACATACTGTTTCTCTTTGCCTATACAAATGTAAACAAAGCTCATTAACATGTATTAACCAATCTCTGTAAATTACTCTGTTAGAACATTATGTTATTTTGCCGCTGCTAATAAAAGGCAGTTGCTGATGTTAGATCTTGGAAAACGGTTGTCTTTTTCTCGCCTGAGTTTTTAGATTGCAATTAGTTTATGCACCCCCCAACCTGATATCTTATGCAGCACAAAAGACGCTTTGTGCATTAAACATTCTTAGTCGGTAAATAAATTTTATAATGATTTGCTAAGCTAAAGAAGTGGCCGCAGCTAGCGTTGTTTGCGATGTAGGGTAGCACTTGGTAAAGGGGTCGCTCAGGCTGTCAAGCGATGAAAGGGAACGTATAGTAGTATTTAATGTGTGTGTCTTTCTTAACCCGGTTTTTAATTCGGTGATGCACGCGAGTATCTCCTTATTATTAGCAAAAGGCATCACGAGTCATCGGCAAGACCATCACACCCGTAGCCGAGAGCCAGAGCCGGATAGTATTTAGCGCGTGCGCCGATGGCTCGGGATAACAGCCAGCCTGGATTTATGAGTATGAGTAGCGAATCGTTACAGCATAGCAAGTGCCAGATTAACGGATGCCGCAGATTGCATCACCGTCTGCTACATGGAGAGGACGAAGGGCGAAGAAGGCCGGAACATCGAGGTGGCTTCAGGCGCCACAACGGAGGAAACCAGATGTCAGCTGTTTCCAGACGCAGCCGGGGAAGGAGGTCTTCGCCACGAGGTGGTTACAGGGACCACGATAGGAGCCAGCAGCCGGCTGTTCTCAGAGACAACCTGGAGAGAAGGGCCCCTCAGCCAGCGGAGGCGCCCGTGCAGACGAATTTAAGTATTGACGTCGAAGGAGGCCGACTTTTGTTCCGGATACTGCCAGTAACGCTGTACGGAGCTGGTCGCCAGGTGGACACATACGCGCTGTTAGATGAAGGATCCTCCGTCACGATGATCGACAACGAGCTACGGAGGGATCTGGGATTGCAAGGCGAACATCGACAGCTGAACATCCAATAGCTTGGAGGAAGAGCCAGCAGAGAGCCTACCAACGTGGTGAGTCTGGAGATAAGTGGAGCTGGGAAGCCCACTCGCCACCCGTTGTGGAACGTGTACGCCGTTTCAAACTTGAGTCTGCCGATGCAAACGTTAAGTCGACGAGATATCCAGGGCGTGCAAAGGGATTCGCGACTGCCGATGAAGCCCTACAGCAACATGGTGCCGAAGTTCCTAATCGGACTGGACCATGGTCATCTGGGATTGCCACTTAGGACGAGGCGGTTTGCCAGAGAGGGACCGTATGCGGCCGCAACCGAGCTTGGGTGGGTTGTTTGCGGGCCAGTAAGTGGACAGTCAACTACGCCGTCACCGAGGTCCTGCCTTCTAGCCGTGTCAATGGACGACACGATGGAAAAGGTGGTGGCGGACTACTTCGACATGGAAAGCTTTGGTGTAAAGCTCGCGCCACCTCGAGGACACCACGGTGAAAGTGGGGCGTCGCTACCAGACGGGATTGCTCTGGAAGGACGACCACGCTGTGCTACCACGGAGCTACGAGATGGCGCACAGACGGCTGATCAACGTCGAGAAGAAGTTGAAGCGCAACGGGCAGTATCATCAAGGATTACGTTTCCAAAGGATATGCAAGGAAGCTGCAACCGGATGAGGTCGCGGTGAAGAGCGACAAGCTGTGGTATTTGCCACATTTTGGTGTGGAAAACCCAAAATAGGCCGGTAAGGTCCGGCTTGTGTTCGATGCTGCAGCCAAGGTTGGAGGAACCTCATTCAACTCGGCGCTGGACAAGGGGCCACAGCATTACAAGCCCTTGCCAGCTGTGCTCTTCCACTTCAGAGAAGGAGCAGTCGGAGTCTGCGGGGACATCAAGGAGATGTTCCACCAGAGAAAAAAAAAGCATTGATTTCTGGTTATAACAAAAATGGGCTTGGAGATCGCAAAAGAGGATATAAACAAGACAGAATCATTTTGGAAAATCGGTAAATTAATGCCGAATCAAAAAATTATAATTTTAGACACGCTAAAGCAGTCGAAAGGCAGGTGAAGCCATGAAGGAAAACAACTTCGTCCCAACTGTTCAGCACGGTGGCAAGAATGTGACGATTTAGTGGTGTATAGCTGCAGGTGGAGTGGGAGGAATGGTCTTTATGGAATGTAAAATTTTAAAATTTATATATAAAGACATTTTACGCCAAAATTTAATTCCAAGTGCTCCTAAGCATGGACTGAATCCAGAGTCGTTAGTATTTTAATAAGATAACCACCCGAAATATGTGTCTTGAATTTAGTAAAAGAGTGGCTTTTAAGTGGCAGCTTAAACTGCCTCTGCAATAACCAGATTTCAATTCCTTAAGACATTTGGGATCTGCTCCAGAGAAGGACAACATATCCTCGAAGGAATCCTTAAAAACTGCATTAAAAGCTGAATGGGATTAAATTTTCCCTTGCTTTAGTGACGCCATGGGGCAGCGAGGCTAATTACTTATCGGACTGCCCTCGTAAATCCATTTTTAAGGAAGTATTATTAGGCCGGAAATATAAATGGCAACCCTCGTATAAAGAGTACTTGTTAGTAAAGTTTAAGATTGAAACACATTTGGCTGGTTTAATATGAGCAATAATTTCAACGTTAAACTTGTCACACTGTACCGCGCCTAACGGCGATATTGATATGATGATAGTGCATAATGTTACAATTTCATTTTGTTCTTTCTTTCATTAACATTGCTAATAATTTATTTATATAAGTTGTACCACGTGTTATTTAGTATTAAGCACCATTCTCTAGTATTTAAATATTGGTTTATAAGGTTTAAAATCTACGTTTTTTTGCCTCAGCTAGGAACTTATTTTTAGCAGCAGAGGAAACTCATCGCACTTGTCGGTTCCGAACGGCCAAGATAGGGAGTGGTCTCTTTTCTCCTCAGATTGTCTGAGTGTAGTGAGGGTTTATCGTCAATCCCCAAATATCTTGTCGTATCACGCAATTCGACTTTTAAGAATGACTAAAGGCTAGATGCAGAAGGGCAAGAGCTCCATGGCATTAGGTAACGAGTCGCAGCCGGATCTTTTCGCGTGTGCCCGGCTCGCACATCTGCATTATATAAGCTAATCGAACTTCCTATCGGAAGAATTTTCCGTGCTCTTATAGTATATATAAAGTATATATTCTTGATTAGTATCAATAGCTAAGTCAATTAAGCCATGTTCGTCTGACCGTCCGTCTGTCTGTCCGTCCGCCCGTCTGTCCGTATGAACGCTGAGATCTCAGGAACTATAAGAGATACAGAGTTGAGATTAAGCAGGTAGATTTTATTTTATCTTGATTCGCCCATTTTAGTGCCCACATATCCACATATTTTAGATATCTTTCATTTTATTTAATTTCGTTTTTTTTATCTTTATATCTAAACTAATAGCAATATTAACTAAATAATCGCCAACTTCATCTTTTAATAATGTTAGTACTGAGTAGTAGTTGAACATCATCAAAGGTGGGGGGTAATAATTCCCAAAGCTTCCGATCCAGGGAATCCTCGTATCGTGAGAAATTATTACCTCCGTCCCGAATCATCGATGACCACCATATCAGAGTCTTGGTCACCGATTTCTATATCCGATATGATAGCTATGGGAATCAGCGCTTACGTCAATGTTAATTCTATTGCAGAACTCGTTGTAATATTTAGTATACTAGCCTTTCGTAATTAAGAGAGCGACTGAGTAACCGTTAGTTGCAAGTCCAGAGAATTTTTTCAAAAATGAGCAATAGGCAAACAAGAAGAAATGGTAAAGTCGAGTGTCGCGACTATAAAATACCTGTTATGTTTTACACAATTTTAATAAATAAATTTTACTAGTGAAATGGACAAAGCGCCACCTTTTGTCAAAAAAAAAAACAAATTTACTGACTGATGGTGACATCACTGTCCATGTGTCCTTATTACCTACAATTCTTCATAAATAGCAAAATAAAGTTCCAATCCAAATCTTCGGTAAATTGATAGAGAATTTTTTTTTTTTTTTTTTATAAGGCTTTGCTTTTATTTATTGAATCTACTCTTAATTTTGAGACTAACAATAAGTTGACGAATCTTAACATTAAAATTTAACTAACAGTATACTAAGACTGCATTCTGGTTGCGCGTCCCTCAGGTCGGTCGCTGGGTGGGTAGGTCATTGAGACGAATTCGTGATTGGTTGCTCAATCTTGTTAGACCTCTCGCCAGGTGGTAAGGGTGCACCGATAGCTTGGTGAAGTACTTTACCTTTTGTTCTGCGATCACTTCTTTGACTGGTAGAATGTTTAAGTCGCGGTGTATGTTTTCGTTGCGAACTTACCACGGTGCCCCGGTGATTGTTCTCAGGATCTTCGACTGAACTCTCTGAACAATGTCAATGTTGCTATTGCTGGCGTTCCCCCATAACTGGGAGCCGTACATCCATATAGGTTTTAGTACCGAGTTGTACAGCATGATTTTATATTCAAGGCTAAGAGGTGACCGGGCGGTATTAAGCCAATGAAGGCTGCTGGCTTTTAGATTTAGGTGTGTTCTTTTGGATACAATGTGCCGGCGCCATGTGAGTCTTCTGTCGAGATGTACTCCTAGGTAAGTTACTTCGTTTGCTTGTGGGAGTAGAGTGTTGTTTAACGTAATCGGCGGGCAGTTTTGCCTGTTCAGAGTAATTCGCCAATCTGATAGCCATTTTTCAACATCGACCATATGACGAGCTAGTTGCGCAGTTGGTTGAATAAGAATAGTTGTGTCATCGGCAAACGTAGATGTTGTTAGTCGTGTGCTGTGTAGAGGACATATAGTGTTGGCCCTAGCACGCTACCTTGAGGAACTAAAGCTCCAAAGTGTAATCATCAGATATAGCAGTGTTGCACCTCACAGCAAATTTTCTGTCGTTAAGGTAAGAATCCAAAATCTTGTGGGTGCTGTAGGGGAGCATTGTCTTGATCTTGTTCATTAGACCTTCTAGCCAGACTCTATCAAATGCTTGACAGACATCTAAAAATATGGCAGTACAGTACTCTCGTTTTTCGAAAGCGTTTCGAATTTCTGATGTTATCCGGTTGACCTGCTCAATTGTTCCATGCTTTTCACGAAACCCAAATTGGTGTGACGGGATTCCTTCCTGGATTCTCAGGTATGTGTTTATCCGAGTCATTAGGCATTTTTCAAAGAGTTTGGATAGGCAAGAGAGTAGGCTTATAGGTCTATATGACGTGGGGATAGTGTGGTCTTTCCCCGGCTTTGCTATCATTATTATAATTGACTTTTTCCATCTCTCACTGGAAAGTGGCCAAGTTTTGCGATGGCATTAAAGAGCTGGGTGAGAGTGCAAACGGCGCAGTATGGGAGCTCAATGATAATTTTCGGAGTTATGAGGTCGCAGCCCGGGGATTTTTTCGGATTCCGTTGTCTTTTGATGATGTTTACGATTTCGTTTGGGCGAAACTCAATCGGCTCATGTTGAGGCTGGGGCTCATATGATAGAGTCGGCAAAGTAAACGCATTTGTGGCAGGATTTGGTTGGAAAACATTTTTAAGGTGGTTGGCAAACGTGCTGGCTCGGTCTGCATCACTGCGCGCCCAGCCGCCCGTGAAATTTCTAATAGGCATCACGGTTTCTTTCGGTGAGCTCAGAGTTGGGTGAGCTCTCCATAGTGAGTGTTTTGTACAATTAGTTGACAATTGCTCAATGTAGCGGCGGTGGACATATGTTTCTTCTTGCTGTAGAGCTTGAGCAAGTTGACGTGAGGCATGTTTTAAGCATTGCCTAGCAGATGGCGTTCTGTGAATTTGCCATGCTCGACGTAAGCGTCGCTTTTCGAGGACGAGCTGTTCAATTTGACTTCTTTTGATTCCATTGTGTGTTTTAGTATGAGGTGTTGAAACTCTAGCTGCAGAGACGAGATTCCAGTGAATTAACAAAACTGTCTACGTTGGCTTCATCGCTGAGGTGAGGACTTAGCTCAATGTGTGAGCTAATATACTTCCTGTACTTAACCCAAATGGTTTTATGTGAGGTCAGTTTTAATGGTTGATCCCATGTTCCTGGATGTCGGAGTAGAGTAAAAAGGACAGGCAAGTGATCAGATGAAAGATCCTAGAGGCATTCGGCGCTTATCATGTTTTTAGGAATGTTTTTGGTAATCGCAAAGTCTATTAAATCCGGAAGTTTCTTTGGGTCTGCCGGCCAGTATGTTGGTGTGCCAGAAGAAACATAGTCGAGCTTGTTCTTGGCTTTGATAATTGCATTATAGAGCTGCTTTCCTTTTGGAGTCACGAGACGAGATCCCCAGTGTGTGTGCTTGGCATTGTAGTCTCCTACTGCTATGAAGTGGTCTCCGAGTGAGTTGAAAAATTGCATAAACTCATCTTCGGCTATTGTGAAGCGTGGGGGGCAGTATACGGCGGCTAGCATTAATTGCTTGCCAGTATTTAGGTGTATATTTATGGATGTGGCCTGAAGGTAGTTTTTAGCAAATTTCGTATGATAATGGTGCTTAATACGGCTCCTGATTAAAATTCCAGTCCCGCCGTGTGCTTTACCATCTGGATGGTTTGTTCCATAGAATGAATATCCTCGCAGTTGAAAATTGTATCTGTTTGTAAGATGTGTTTCTGAAAGCAGCATTACGTCGATTTCATTGTCTAGTAAGAATTGCATATATTCGTAGGGAAGTCATTATTTGGATTGTTGTGAAATCAGCATTTGTATTAATAGATTTTGGTTTCGCATCAGATCTTGCATTGTTGTATGCAGAAACGACATAAACTCCGTAAGGCTTTGTTGTAGACTGCATATCATAGCTTCAAAGTTACTTTTTGGCTGCTCTGGCGGTTGATGCTGCTGAGCCGTGTTCGGTTCTTGGTATGCTGATTGCGGCAATGAGCTTTTTGAGGCTGGGGTAGACAGTCCTAATTTTAAAGCACTTGCGTATGTAACATTTTTGGCTGAGTTTATGGGTCCAAGTGAGCATCTGGCTGCAGTCGAGAAGAAGACTTCAGGGTTTGACCTGGAGGCTAGCAACTGTTTATTTTGGGTGCGGGCAGTACGTAATTCCCCTCTGGTGGATTTGACTTTTCAGCTCCTTATAAACTGGGCAACCTCTATAGTTAGCAGTGTGATTTCCACCGCAGTTGCCGCACTTTTTTGAGTTGTGGTCATCTTTGCTCGCTGGGCATTGTGTGGAGTCATGAAGCTCACCACAAACTACACACACCGGGCGCAGTTTACAGTAAGACCTTGTATGGCCATATTCTTGGCAGTTCGCACATTGTACCGGGCCATTGCGTTTGTGCGGCTCCTCAACCGTAATTCTGTGGTGCAGCAGGAACTGAAAATTGTATAGAGGGTGCACTTCGTATTTCTTTAGGGGCTTTATTTCTGGTTCAATCTCAACCTTAATGAGTGGCTGCCGCTTTCTATCTCTGTTAAGGATATTGAAGACTGTCTTAGCGCTAAATCCCTTCTCTTGTAGCGCCTTTGTTATCTCTGCAGGCGATACTTCGGACTCTATGCCCTTAAGTACGACTTGCAGGCCCTTGCTGCTTTTTAGGTGATACGTGTAAAAGTTCATTTTTTGTCGGTGAGATATTTCGATAATACTCTGTAATTATCTTCAGACTTCGATGGATCTTTTGTTTCCTGGATGTTGCCCTTTACGAGTGGTATTATGTGAAAATTGTCCTTGCCAATAAGCTCTATAATTTTGTTGACAAGAACGTTGGAACTTTTTCTCGTATGTAAATTGGCGGGGGCTTAGTCTTCCTTTTTTCGACTTCAGTAGATTCGGCATCATCTTCATAGTCTGCCAAGATTTTAAAACGGTTTGAGTTAGAGGGCGTTTCTATTGCAGCTATGTTAGCATTGCCACGGGTTATTTTGCGTTGCGAGTTTAGGGGGCTTAGCTTCCTTTTGGTTTGGATGTAGCGATCCATACCAGTCTGCACAGCCGGCTTAATATTTTCTTTGTTTTTGTTCTCTTTTTCGGGCAGCGCAGGGGCAGAAATATTAATGTTTGCGCTGCTAGCTGAAGACGTCGTTAAACGCGCTGTCGTTACAGTTGCGGTTGTTGTTGTTGTTACGGTTGATGTTGTCAAAGAAATTGCGGTGCTAGTTGCTGCGCTCTTTGGCTGCAGAGACATCGATGGTAGCGAGGGGGAACAAGAACGCGCTCTCTCGCTCTCTAAGCGTTGTTTCTTTGTACTGAGATCCGTCTCTCGTCTTGATCACGTTGACGTTGTGTACGAACGTCGTTTAAGCTCATTGCAATCGAGGTTGAGTTTGTTAGAATTAGTGTTTTGTTTTATATTAATTAATTAATAAATCAATATAAACATTAGCGATGAAAGCGTCTTTTCGCTTTGTTGTTGGTATACGAAACCAGTCACGGCATTTTTTTGGATATTATTGTATACTTTTTTTTTCCGGCGACGGTTCGAGGCTCAATATAGAGATATTGACAAAAAAAAATGTTATACACAGTATACCGCGGTTTGCGATCGTTAGAGAGGACGTGGCAGGATGCTGCGTAGGGACCTCAAGAATCTTCATGGTCAATCTAAACATTCTAAATCTCAATTTTCCTGAGATCTCAGGGTTCATACGGACAGACGGACATGTGGAAACACTTCCTTCTACCTGTTACATAATCTTCAACTAATATAATATACCCTTTTACTCCACGAGTAACGGGTAAAATAAAAAATGTATTAAATAGAGAAATAATCTGTTGGTAAACAGCTTTTTAATAACCCGATAAAGTCCGAGGCTGTTAGCCTTACAATAAGCTGACATAGTCAGAGCCAGTTGCCAAGATAATGAATAAATGAAATTTTGTTTTCGTTTCAAAAAAACGAAAATGGGTGAAAATATAATTAAAACTTTCCTGTGTGAAAGAATTGAAAAGAATCTGGAATTGATGGTGTGGCTGAAAAGTTTGTTAAATCCTGCAGGGATTGCCTTTTACTCTCGCAACCCAACCATCCAGCGACGGTGCGTATTTCCAAAGTGTACTTAGATGTGCGTGGCTTCCGATATGTTGGATCCCTTGCCAAATGGCGAATTCTTACTCGTTTTATGGAGCTTAAGTTCCAGCGCTCCATAACTTCAGCAACCATTATCAATACAACGAAAAAAAAATTTTTCAGACTTTGCTTTCCAAAATACTTAAGACAGTATGTCAGTAGAATGTTTAAAGAATATTACAAGGTTTGTGGTATAGAGCAAATCAAATCTCCGCCTAACTGCCCTCAGGAAAATGGTGAGGTTGACGAAAAGAACAGATCGCTTGTAAAGCGATTCCAGATAGCATATCAAAACAAAAATAACTATAAAGATTAGAAACAAAAGTTTGTGTTTATGTATAATATAACTCCGCATAGTAGTACAGGTGCTGCATTCCTATGCAATTAATGTTTAACAGGCTGGTCCGAGATAAGATGCTGAGAATTCAGGATTTGGGTGAAGAAATATTAGGCTCAGCAGAACGAAACCAATTGAATCGTAAAACAGAGGAAAAAAGAATCTGCTTATAAAAAGAGAGCGGTAAAAGAAATTAATATCGGAGTAGGTGACCAGGTCCTAATTAAATATGTTGGGTTCCCACATAAGCTAAAACCAAAGTTGGACTCTAACGAATATTATAGAGAGAAAGGAAAACATAGCAATGTTGACAAGAGATAGCAGACGTTTGTCTAGGAATTTTTGCTACTTAAATATCAATAAGGAGCTCGTCGAACAATGGCTGGTTCGTCTCCACAGGTACATGTGACTCCACCAGAAGAATTGAGAAACCCTGAACCAACGAAACACCAGCCAGAACATATAGCCGAGATGGTACTACCAAGTTTGGACCAAGGGTTAAAACTAAAGCTGGTTAAATAAGGAGGGATATGGGAACCAGCGGTGAAGAGCGAGACGGATAGCAGCAGCAGCGACGCCAGCGCCGACGTGCATGTTAATTCCTCTGTATAACTAATTGTAATATTTAGTATACTACGTACAGTTGACGGACCAGCATTCAGGTTGGCGAATGAAGTATAAAGGTATGGAACGAAATTAATAGTCTTTTATAATACAATGGCCAAAAAAATTATTTCGGTCTTTCTCTATCCAGCAACGCCTACTCTTTCGCCCCTAAGCTTTTACTTTTTGTAGAAAGGCTGATATCTCGGTAACTAGAAGTGAAGAATGTTGGTATTGAGCATATAGTTTCCAATCATTCCCCAATATTTTTTCACTATCTGGCAACGCCCACAAAGCGCGGAAAATCAAAAATCTGGGTAACGATAAGATCAATGGAGTTCGGATTAATGTCGTCTTTATGTCGTTGTCTTTTGAAATTCTTTATCAAGTTTAATTATATATTTAAAGTATGTATGTATGTATGTAGTGAGTGTAGTGTAGTGAGTGAAAACACTGAGAATAGGGGTGAAATTAAAAAAAACATATATAGCAGTGAAACAAAGTAAATGATTTGCTTATGTAAATTCCCTTATTCTGTGTTTTCTAAGAATATGTTGGAACAATTCATTTCAGTACGAACATTCGTCGAATTTTTTTTTGTGTGGCTGCATGAAAATATAAGTTTAAGCTGGGGTGTTATCTCAAGAATATGTATATCTAATCCAAACTCCCTAGATTTTAAAGTTACCAAGTCTTATACACTTACTTACTTACATGCTTAATCCCAACTTTCTAGCTCAAAGAGTTTTTGTGATTTCATCAATTTTAGCTTATCGTGATTTTTGTGCGTTATAGTGGAAGTGTCAGGATGCTGAAATATTCTGCCTGCCTTATCTCAACTTTGTATCTCTTATAGTTCCTGGGATCTCAGGGTTCAAACGGACAGACGGACAAGCGAACTGACAGACAGGGCTTAACCGACTTCGCTATTGATACTGATCAAGAATATATATTCCTTATAGGTTCGGAAACGTTTCCTTCTACCAGTTACAACTTTTCAACGTATCTAATATACCCTGTTACTCCACGACTAACGGGTATAAATATGAAAAACATTGATCGTTTATTATTGTTTTTACCTTGTCTTTACTTAACAACCTTGTGATACGCGAAATTTGTTGTTTTTTTGTCTTCCGACCCGTGAATATGCCTCAACTAATTTACCATGGGAGATTCAAACCACAAACTTTCAAGGATTGGCCTTCTGATTTGTTGATGATCATGGCAAATGGAGTGCTTATCACCGGGATTCTCGGAATGAGAACTTCGTCTCCTTTGAATTATTCTTTCAGTATCGTCGAGTAAATTACATTGCTCATCACTTTTCTAACCTCCAAACGAATACAGTTACAGTTACTTAGAAATAATGTCCATAAATTCATTTTGAATAAGTTCGTCTTTTGATGAGATAAAATTACAGAAATTATTTGGAAATGATATCTGTGGGAATCTGCACAGAGCAGCGAGATCGCCAAGGAGAGCGACGATGCTAGCAGCGGACACGAGTGATGAGTGTCAAGAGAGACGAGAGTTTAGTTTTAAATAAGTGAGCGAGCAAGACAGACGTGTGTTAATAAAGAAATGAAATAAACCGAATTTAAGTACACTAAAGTGCGGGAATATTACTTGATATCACGGGTCGTTACATTGGCGACGAGGTAAATTTACTATTTTGTGCAAAATATATATATATATATATATTTCTAAGTGAAACTTAATTCTAGTGAATTGAAATATAATTCCAATGTAAGTACACAAAAACGAAAAAAGAGTGCGAAAGTAGAGCAAAAAACGAAAGATAACGGTTCTTGTGTCTACGTTGGCGTGATAGGCTTCGCTCTCAGAGGCGATGTTCTCCACGCAAGACGAAATCTCTAAGCAAAGAGTAAAAGAAAAGAGAAGTAGAAAATGATGAAGTGTTAAATTTAACAAGTCCATCGCGGCAACGTACACACGTTTTTATGTGAGCCAAAGGAGAGTGAAATTATTCTAACAAATTCGGTTTATTTCATTTCTTTATTAACACACGTCTGTCTTGCTCGCTCACTTATTTAGAACTAAACTCTCGTCTCTCTTGACACTCATCACTCGTGTCCGCTGCTAGCATCGTCGCTCTTCTTGGCGATCTCGCTGCTCTGTGCAGATTCCCACATATACGTATGTATCTATTCAACAAAAATAGATGCGTTGTGACGCGCAAACCAGAATATATGCTCAAACCTATCGAACGTGTCGTGGAAGATGTTTGAGAAAGTTGCAGTTAGTTCTGTGTTTCAGTGCGACTCACAGAGTAAGAGAAACAATATGTGCTCAAACCGATCGAACGTGTCCTGGAGCATGTGTGAGATAGTTGCAGTTAGTTTTGTGTTTCAGTGCGACTCAAACACTAAGGAAAACAATATGTGCTCAAACTGATCGAGTGTGTTATAGAACATGATTGAGACAGTTGCAGTTAGTTCTGTGTTTCAGTGCTACTCACAGATTAAGAGCAACAATATGTGCTCAGACCGATCGAACGTATCCTGGAGCATGTTTGAGATAGTTGCACTTAGTTTTGTGTTTCAGAACGATTCACAGACTATGAGCAACAATATGTGCTCAGACCGATCGAACGTGACATGGAGCATGTTTGAGATAGTTGCTGTTAGTTCTGTGTTTCAGTGCGACTCACAGACTAAGGGCAATTATATGTGGTCAAACCTTTTAACGTGCAGTTGAAACATGTTTGAAACGATATTTGTATATATTTAGGTGCAATTTAAGTACCAAATACAAGAATATATTTATTCACGTACCTTGGTTTGTTATACGTAAATTTAAATATATAAAATATATTTTCTTTACTAATAGTAAAACCTAATTAACAAAAAGGAGCTACCATGAGAGAAGCAAAAGAACGTATTTAAAATACCAGGAATATATTAATAGAAATATAGATTATAAGCAAAGTAGTGGACATGATACGTTCATAAACGTAGTAGTGACGAATATAATTATAGAAACGATAATAGACGAAATGACGAAAGACGTAACTATGGCAATATTGATAATAATTACAAAAGAAATAGCATGTTAGGAATTATGCCAAATTATAATACCTATTAAAATATCAATCAAAAGAAACAATCCAATAGACAAACCACCAATTATCTATCCAGAAATTCGATAAGCAATGCTGATCAACAAGCACAAATACACAATTTTAATGAGGCGTCAAATTTTCCACAAGAAGCATCAGACAACAGACAGGATTCCTGACAAATAAAGACAACAAGTCAAAACTGCCGTATATGATGATGAATAAGATTTTCGATAAAGCTCTTAAGTTCCTTATAGATAGTGGTGCTACCTTTTCATTTATAAACAATAATTATATTCAAAAAGAAAATCAACTTAAATTACATACACCAATAGCCATTAAGACAGTACTAAATCAATTCCAATAACATAACAAGACTATGATTTTATTGTTTAGTGAGTTCTCCGACTTGTCACACTACTCATTTCTTTTATTTGATTTTCATTAATACTTTGATGGACTTATCGGGATAGATATATTACAAGAAATAAAAGCTATTGTAAACATTCCATTAAAGATAATTGAAACAAAAACTTCAAAAATAAATATTGAGGTAGAACAGAAATCAAATTCTGACATATATACAATAGAAGAGGAATCAAAGAAGATTATTCAGCTACCATACGAAACAGACGAAATTCCCATTCACAGTAAGCCGTTTCGTTATAAGCAAAAAGAAAGACAAGAAATGAAGAAATATATCGATAACCTGCTGGAACAAAAAATAATTAGGCATTGTTATTCTCCATGGAGTGCTCCAACGTTCCTAGTATCAAAACAATGGATGCCCCAAATACAAAAATTAGTAGTAAAGATTAGTAGTAGATTATCGCAAATTAAATTAAAGAACTATTAAGGACAAATATCCTATGCCTAACATCAATGATGTGTCAGATAAAATGGGCAGGGCTAAATACTTCACAGCATTAGATTTAGCTAGCGGTTATCCCCAAATCGAGATGCATCCGAACGATATAAACACGACGGCATTTTTCACTGAAGAAGGACACTTTGAATTTGTAAGAATGCCATTTGGACTTACAAATGCCTTCCAAAGGGTTATGGATAACGTTTTGGCCGACCTAAATAGCAAATGTTGTCTAATATATCTAGACGATATAATAATATTGTCTACATCTCTACAGGAACACATTATTAATTTAAAAGCAGTCTTTAACAAATTAAATAATGCTAACCTTAAACTGCAACCTGCCAAATCTGAGTTTATGAGAAAAGAAATTGAGTATTTAGGTCACGTGGTTACGGACTGAGGAATCAAACCAAATTCAAAAAAGATTAGTGCTATAAAATCATTTCCATTTCAAAGACCAGAAAACAAAAAAAAATTATTTTTAAGATTTTTCAAAACCTTTCACTCTTACGACAGACGCAAGTAATATGGCAATAGGTGCAGTCCTTTCTCAAGGTGCACCTAACAACGAAAAACTAGTATCATTTGCTAGTCGCACAGTGACAGACACTGAATTAAAGTATTCAACCACCGAAAAAGAAATGTTAGCCATTATATGGGCTACTAAATACTTCTGCCCTTATCTATATTGCCAAAAATTTCAAATTAACACCGATTACAAACCATTAACGTGGCTAATGAATTTCAAAGAACCTTATTCTAAATTGGTTCGGTGGAAACTGCAACTTTTAGAATATGATATAAAATCTCATATAAAAAAGGTTCTGAAAATGTAGTAGAAGATTCACTTAGTCGCATTTCATCGGAAGTACACACTAACACACTACTACAATACTGAGAGATGTTGAAAATATTGAAGAATTAATTATAGAAATACAAAATTATCATGTTTAATGCACAAAGCGTCTTTTGTGCTGCATAAGATATCAGGTTGGGGGGTGCATAAACTAATTGCAATCTAAAAACTCAGGCGAGAAAAAGACAACCGTTTTCCAAGATCTAACATCAGCAACTGCCTTTTATTAGCAGCGGCAAAATAACATAATGTTCTAACAGAGTAATTTACAGAGATTGGTTAATACATGTTAATGAGCTTTGTTTACATTTGTATAGGCAAAGAGAAACAGTATGTAAGACGAAAAATATTGTGAGTTTGACCGAACATCCCGGCCGCCTTGAAAGTATCATCTTTCAACAAGATTGAGAATCCGTGGGTAATACTGCCAGCTTATGCACTGGTCGGCAGCACACCCCAGTGCTGGTTCGAATGTGGGCCACTTGAACTAGCCCATCCTTTCCGGGAACAACGGTCTCGACGCGCCCGATCTTCCATCGCTGAGGAGGCAGATTGTCGTCGTGGATGATGACCATGGTGTTAGCCCTGATGTTGGCCGATGGTGTTGTCCATTTGGTGCGCGAGCGTAGTTCCTGTATGTACTCAAGCGACCACCTTCGCCAAAACTGTTGTTTGCTCGCGGTCACGGCGTCGAATCGTTCCAGGCTGGACGCATGTGTTGATGACACAGTCCGTTCTGGAAGGGCACGAAGAGATTTCCCCACCAGGAAGTGGCCCGGAGTAAGTGCCCCAAAGTCGTTGGGATCTGGAGACAGCGGAGACAATGGGCGCGAGTTGAGAATCGCTTCGACTTCAGTGGTTGTGGTGCAGAGCTCCTCGAAGGTGAATCTTGAATTCATCAGTGTTCTGTAGAGTAGACTCTTGGCGCTTTTTACCGCCGCCTCCCAAAGGCCTCCAAAGTGAGCAGCTCTAGGAGGGATGAAATGGAAAGTTATGAAATCAGTTGACAAATAAGACGAAATGACTTCTTGCGTGGCTTTGTCTTGAAGGAACGCTCGTAGTTCTTGAAGATGGTTGGCAGCTCCGACGAAATTGGTTCCGTTGTCGCAGAAGATGTCGGTTGGAATTGACCGTCTGGCGATCATCCGTTTAAGTGCTGCAAGAAATGCCTTGGTTGACAAATCCGAGACGACTTCTATATGGACGGCCTTGGATGCCAAACAAATGAAGACGGCGAGGTAGGACTTTGTTGGACCCTTTCCTCTAATGCGAAGATATGTGTTAAACGGTCCGCAGAAGTCGACGCCACACCTTTGGAACGGCTGTTGCGGTAGCACTCGTTCTAGTGGTAGCGATCCCATGAGTTGGTTCTCCAGTTTGGGTCTGAACCGAACGCAGGCGATACAGGAACGCACCACTCGACGAGCCAGGTCCCTGGCGTTGATGATCCAGTATTCCAGACGGATTAGCGCGACTAGAGCTTTCGGGCCTGCGTGACAATTCCTCAGATGCAAGTGTCGTACATAAATCCACGCAAAGTGCGATTTGCTAGGCAGTAGCAGCGGATGCCTTTCAGATTCAGGGACGTCGGCGTTCTGTAATCGTCCTCCAACCCTTATAAGAGCATGTCCTGATGAGCTGTCGAGAAAAGGCGTTAAATACTTTAGGTGACTTGTAAGCGGCTTAGCTTTCTGCAGCGAGTGAAAACCTTCAAGGAACGACTGTTGCTGAATATTGTAGACGATGCTGAACAATGCGCGGCGAAGTTCTTCCGATGTAAGCGATGGATTGACAATTTTGACTCCTCTTGATAAGTTGGCGAAGCGAAAGACGTATGCGATGGTTCGAATGCAGCGAGTGTATGAGCTGATGTGGAGTCAGCTGTTGGAGAACATGATTGCTGATCACAGCCGTGGTGAATGTGCTCCTTCGTTGCTCTGCTTTGACAATAGTTGGATCGATATCGATGATTTGCGGAGTGGTTGGCCACTGGGACGATGGTTGGGTCAAGAACTGTGGACCTGTGAACCACAGCGATGCTGCCAGCTCAGTTGTAGCAGCTCCGCGCGAAACTATGTCCGCCGGATTGCTCTCACCTGGTACAAATTTCCACTGGCCATCTGCGGTCCATTCTTGAATTTCGGAGATTCGGTTTCCAACGAATGCTGACAGTGTGACTGAGTGCTGTTTTAGCCAGTGAAGCACAATCTGCGAGTCCGTCCAGAAATAGACCGAGAATTTTCTGTCCGCTAATAGAGGCTTCAATTTCGCATACAGTTGGCCCAGCAAATGCGCTTCACACAATTTCAGTTTTGGAAGGGATTTTTTCTTCACAGGAGCCACTCTCGATTTGCCAGTCAATAGCTGCACTGCGACATCTCCCGTCGACGTTTCCGAGCGTAGATACACGCAGCAGCCGTAAGCCCTGATTGATGCGTCACAAAATCCGTGAAGTTGAAGTGATCGCATCTTGTGTTGGAGGCAATAGCGGGGAATCGATAAAATTGAGACTGTTTGGAATGATTCTAGGCATTTGCTCCAGGCCGTGTGTATGTTTTCTGGAACGCTCTCGTCCCATTGCAGGCCAGCGAGCCAAAGTTCTTGCAGAAGTATTTTTGCGACAACAACAAGCGGTGAGAGCAAACCAAGCGGGTCGAACAAGGCGGATGCGGTGGACAAAATACTTCTTTTGGTGATACGCGTTGCGTGGTTCCTTGGTATGAACTTGAAGAACAGTGTATCCTTGTGCTGGTTCCAGTTCACTCCAAGAGCGCTGGCTAGTCCCTCGCCACAGGAACTGAGCTAATTGGATGCATGATCTTCCATGAATCCAACGTAGTTGGAATGCCATTTGGTGAGTGGGAAATGCCCTCGACGAAGAATTTCTGTGACTTGATCCTTGATAATGCGAAGCGTCTCTAAGTCGTCTGCACCCGTGAGTAGGTCATCAACATAGAAAGACGACTTTATGATAGCGGCGCCGATTGGACAGTCAGCTTGATGAACATCAGCGAGGTGGTTGAGGCTACGTGTTGCCAAAAATGGGGCGGCTGCAGTGCCGTAGGTTACCGTATTCAATTGATACGAGCGCAGCGTGTCTTCTGGAAATGCTCTCCAAAGAATGTAGAAGATTTAAATGATAAAGATTTACTTGCCTATACATCTTGGTCACATCTGCAGTGATGGCGTAACGATGAAGCCTGAACTTTAGAAGCTGCAGGTACAAGTCCTCCTGGAGTGTTGGGCCAACGCATAGCAAGTCGTTATAATTATAATTGATTTGACGTCCGGCAAGAGGCGTCAAACACCACCCTAAGCTTAGTAGACTCACTGCTGGGTTTGAGGACGCAGTGATGCGGGATGTAGTAGTGCGGCTCGTGCAGTTTAGGATGAATAACTGGGGACATGTGCCCCAATTTCTCATATTCCTCCATGAAGTCGCAGTATTGTTGACGAAGTGCTGGAGATTTCGATAGGCGACGTTCCATGCTTAGGAACCGACGGCGAGCGATATCAAATGAGTCTCCCAACCGAGTTGGGTCAGCCTTGAATGGCAGTTTGACGACAATCCTACCAGTGCTGTCGAGACAAGTGGTCTTCTCGTACTGTTCCTCGCAAATAGCACGCTCCGGCTTCTGCAGAGGTGGCGAGTCGACTGCTTCCAGTTCCCACAGACGTTTGAGGTTGACATCAATTGAACTTGCGTTTAAAGCCATGCAAGTGGAAACTTCTATTGGCGGAAACTTCTATTGGAGATCTGCGGAGAGTACGAAAGATGAAATGCGAGATTTGACAGATGCAGTTGTGCAATATTTAATATCTGTTTGCGAATGGCCGATGCTTCGAATTTGGACTGCATGTCTTTCCCTCCGTAAGCGAAGCCGTTGTGCGAAGTCTTCCGTCACGAAGTTCACTTGAGAGCAGGAGTCGAGAAGAGCTCTTCCAGGCCAGTAGGTTCCAAACGCATCCTTGACGAGAACCATAGCAGTGGCAAGCAACACCTGAGACTTCTGGCCAGAATGCGAGTGCGGTGTGTTGCAGCTTCCAATGGCGGTGCGGTTGGATACGGTTGGTGCGAGCGGAGATGAATCTAGCGAATGGTTGTTGTGCAACAGGGTATGATGTGCCTTGTTGCAGGTGCGACAGCGATTTCTCGATGGGCAGCTCGACAGTTGGTGACCTCTACACAGACAGTTTAAACACAGACGGTGTGTTTTAACGACATCAAATCGCGCGGTTGGATTAAGGTCTTTAAACTTGTCACATCCGGAGTGAGGGTGCGAGGCAGTATACACATGGTGCGTTGGTCAGCGAAAACGACGAATTGTGAGATCTTGCGGGGGACGAGTCGGTCTTGGCCGCTCCGATCCATGGGATTGCTCGTCAGACAGAAGAAACTGGCAGTGGCGCTCAAGTATCTGCGTGCATTGGCTCCAGGATGGCAGAGTGAGATAATCCAGTGATTCATTCCATTTTGTTTTGGTCTGCTGATCGCACTTCTCCATGACCACGTAAATGAGCATCGCCTCAGAAATTTGAGCGTCCGAGCCTAGCGATGAAAGGGCACTATATAACGCGGATGCGTTGTCGATTAGGCTGCGGAGCTGTTGAGCACTTGCCGCAGCACCCGGCGGCAGTTTAAAAATCGAGGCTATCGTTGGAATTGACCGTCTGGCGATCATCCGTTTAAGTGCTGCAAGAAATGCCTTGGTTGACAAATCCGAGACGACTTCTATATGGACGGCCTTGGATGCCAAACAAATGAAGACGGCGAGGTAGGACTTTGTTGGACCCTTTCCTCTAATGCGAAGATATGTGTTAAACGGTCCGCAGAAGTCGACGCCACACCTTTGGAACGGCTGTTGCGGTAGCACTCGTTCTAGTGGTAGCGATCCCATGAGTTGGTTCTCCAGTTTGGGTCTGAACCGAACGCAGGCGATACAGGAACGCACCACTCGACGAGCCAGGTCCCTGGCGTTGATGATCCAGTATTCAAGACGGATTAGCGCGACTAGAGCTTTCGGGCCTGCGTGACAATTCCTCAGATGCAAGTGTCGTACATAAATCCACGCAAAGTGCGATTTGCTAGGCAGTAGCAGCGGATGCCTTTCAGATTCAGGGACGTCGGCGTTCTGTAATCGTCCTCCAACCCTTATAAGAGCATGTCCTGATGAGCTGTCGAGAAAAGGCGTTAAATACTTTAGGTGACTTGTAAGCGGCTTAGCTTTCTGCAGCGAGTGAAAATCTTCAAGGAACGACTGTTGCTGATCATTGTAGACGATGCTGAACAATGCGCGGCGAAGTTCTTCCGATGTAAGCGATGGATTGACAATTTTGACTCCTCTCTTGATAAGTTGGCGAAGCGAAAGACGTATGCGATGGTTCGAATGCAGCGAGTGTATGAGCTGATGTGAGTCAGCTGTTGGAGAACATGATTGCTGATCACAGCCGTGGTGAATGTGCTCCTTCGTTGCTCTGCTTTGACAATAGTTGGATCGATATCGATGATTTGCGGAGTGGTTGGCCACTGGGACGATGGTTGGGTCAAGAACTGTGGACCTGTGAACCACAGCGATGCTGCCAGCTCAGTTGTAGCAGCTCCGCGCGAAACTATGTCCGCCGGATTGCTCTCACCTGGTACAAATTTCCACTGGCCATCTGCGGTCCATTCTTGAATTTCGGAGATTCGGTTTCCAACGAATGCTGACAGTGTGACTGAGTGCTGTTTTAGCCAGTGAAGCACAATCTGCGAGTCCGTCCAGAAATAGACCGAGAATTTTCTGTCCGCTAATAGAGGCTTCAATTTCGCATACAGTTGGCCCAGCAAATGCGCTTCACACAATTTTGGAAGGGATTTTTTCTTCACAGGAGCCACTCTCGATTTGCCAGTCAATAGCTGCACTGCGACATCTCCCGTCGACGTTTCCGAGCGTAGATACACGCAGCAGCCGTAAGCCCTGATTGATGCGTCACAAAATCCGTGAAGTTGAAGTGATCGCATCTTGTGTTGGAGGCAATAGCGGGGAATCGATAAAATTGAGACTGTTTGGAATGATTCTAGGCATTTGCTCCAGGCCGTGTGTATGTTTTTCTGGAACGCTCTCGTCCCATTGCAGGCCAGCGAGCCAAAGTTCTTGCAGAAGTATTTTTGCGACAACAACAAGCGGTGAGAGCAAACCAAGCGGGTCGAACAAGGCGGATGCGGTGGACAAAATACTTCTTTTGGTGATACGCGTTGCGTGGTTCCTTGGTATGAACTTGAAGAACAGTGTATCCTTGTGCTAGTTCCAGTTCACTCCAAGAGCGCTGGCTAGTCCCCTCGCCACAGGAACTGAGCTAATTGGATGCATGATCTTCCATGAATCCAACGTAGTTGGAATGCCATTTGGTGAGTGGGAAATGCCCTCGACGAAGAATTTCTGTGACTTGATCCTTGATAATGCGAAGCGTCTCTAAGTCGTCTGCACCCGTGAGTAGGTCATCAACATAGAAAGACGACTTTATGATAGCGGCGCCGATTGGACAGTCAGCTTGATGAACATCAGCGAGGTGGTTGAGGCTACGTGTTGCCAAAAATGGGGCGGCTGCAGTGCCGTAGGTTACCGTATTCAATTGATACGTGCGCAGCGTGTCTTCTGGAAATGCTCTCCAAAGAATGTAGAAGATTTAAATGATAAAGATTTACTTGCCTATACATCTTGGTCACATCTGCAGTGATGGCGTAACGATGAAGCCTGAACTTTAGAAGCTGCAGGTACAAGTCCTCCTGGAGTGTTGGGCCAACGCATAGCAAGTCGTTGAGTGATAATGATTTGACGTCCGGCAAGAGGCGTCAAACACCACCCTAAGCTTAGTAGACTCACTGCTGGGTTTGAGGACGCAGTGATGCGGGATGTAGTATTGCGGCTCGTGCAGTTTAGGATGAATAACTGGGGACATGTGCCCCAATTTCTCATACTCCTCCATGAAGTCGCAGTATTGTTGACGAAGTGCTGGAGATTTCGATAGGCGACGTTCCATGCTTATGAACCGACGACGAGCGATATCAAATGAGTCTCCCAACCGAGTTGGGTCAGCCTTGAATGGCAGTTTGACGACAATCCTACCAGTGCTGTCGAGACAAGTGGTCTTCTCGTACTGTTCCTCGCAAATAGCACGCTCCGGCTTCTGCAGAGGTGGCGAGTCGACTGCTTCCAGTTCCCACAGACGTTTGAGGTTGACATCAATTGAACTTGCGTTTAAAAAGCCATGCAAGTGGAAACTTCTATTGGCGGAAACTTCTATTGGAGATCTGAGGAGAGTACGAAAGATGAAATGCGAGATTTGACAGATGCAGTTGTGCAATATTTAATATCTGTTTGCGAATGGCCGATGCTTCGAATTTGGACTGCATGTCTTTCCCTCCGTAAGCGAAGCCGTTGTGCGAAGTCTTCCGTCACGAAGTTCACTTGAGAGCAGGAGTCGAAAAAGAGCTCTTCCAGGCCAGTAGGTTCCAAACGCATCCTTGACGAGAACCATAGCAGTGGCAAGCAACACCTGAGACTTCTGGCCAGAATGCGAGTGCGAGGTGTGTTGCAGCTTCCAATGGCGGTGCGGTTGGATACGGTTGGTGCGAGCGAGATGAATCTAGCGAATGGTTGTTGTGCAACAGGGTATGATGTGCCTTGTTGCAGGTGCGACAGCGATTTCTCGATGGGCAGCTCGACAGTTGGTGACCTCTACACAGACAGTTTAAACACAGACGGTGTGTTTTAACGACATCAAATCGCGCGGTTGGATTAAGGTCTTTAAACTTGTCACATCCGAGTGAGGGTGCGAGGCAGTATACACATGGTGCGTTGGTCAGCGAAAACGACGAATTGTGAGATCTTGCGGGGGGACGAGTCGGTCTTGGCCGCTCCGATCCATGGGATTGCTCGTCAGACAGAAGAAACTGGCAGTGGCGCTCAAGTATCTGCGTGCATTGGCTCCAGGATGGCAGAGTGAGATAATCCAGTGATTCATTCCATTTTGTTTTGGTCTGCTGATCGCACTTCTCCATGACCACGTAAATGAGCATCGCCTCAGAAATTTGAGCGTCCGAGCCTAGCGATGAAAGGGCACTATATAACGCGGATGCGTTGTCGATTAGGCTGCGGAGCTGTTGAGCACTTGCCGCAGCAGCCGGCGGCAGTTTAAAAATCGAGGCTATCGTTTCGACAAAGATTACGGCAGGCTTGTCATACCGGTCCTTCAGCCGTTCCAGCGCCTTCGCATAATTTTCTCCAGTGACCGGGAAGGCTGAGACAGCTTCCAGTGCAGATCCCTTTAAACAATTACGGAGATGATTAAATTTGTCTATATTAGATATTTGCTCACGATTGACCAGTGGCAGAAACGACGAGATGAAGTTCTTGTAATCCTTATGATTTCCATCAAAGCTAGGTAGTGCCAATCTTGGCAGTCGAGACGGCGCGCTGTAGCTTGGTGCAGAGATGTGGTCGAAAACTGTGTAGTGCAGATCCTCTTCAAGAAGTTGCTGAATTGCCAACTTTGTAGTTATGTAACTGTCCTCCAGGTCTGCACGTCCACTATCTGTGGATTCCATGGTCTCAATTTCTGATTGTACCAAAAGGGCTTGCTTAAAATATGACTCTAAGATTCCCAAACGGTACTGAAGTTCAGCCGGCGATTTCTGCTCTTCTTCTTCCTTGACAACGACTTTGCTGGCGGAATAACGGAGCAAAGGAGAATGAGCGATCGACGCCGAGCTTATAGAGCGGGCGGGCACACACACACAAGCAAAGAGATGTGCAAAGAAGAGCGCGAATAGTTCCGTTATACGAACGACACGTTGCCCTTAGAATTTTCGTGAATAGTTAATAACTTTATTTGTTTATTTATTATTCACTTTCGATGAATGCACTAGGGTTGAATGTTCACCTTTGTATGCGGTTATGACAATGTTGAGTTGCGATGAGCGGGTCGAGCGAATAATTGTTGCGGGCGATACTTCGACAATTGTTTATGAATAAATAAATTGTTAATAATTTGTTTAAACACTGCCCCACGTTGGGCGCCAAAATGTTTAATGCACAAAGCGTCTTTTGTGCTGCATAAGATATCAGGTTGGGGGGTGCATAAACTAATTGCAATCTAAAAACTCAGGCGAGAAAAAGACAACCGTTTTCCAAGATCTAACATCAGCAACTGCCTTTTATTAGCAGCGGCAAAATAACATAATGTTCTAACAGAGTAATTTACAGAGATTGGTTAATACAATAGAGGCATAGATGAACGGTTGCTCATTTAAAGAGGAAAATATATTCTCTACAACTTAAAAATCAAACGTACCGGTTAATTAACAGTTGTGATATTTTTCAAACCTTGAAATACGAAACTATCTTATCAAAACTATCTTATCAAGAAACAGAAATCCCAGATTTGCCTATGCAAATATTACAAATCGACTTGTACAGCATCAATTGCAAAATTTTTTTTAACAATTATAGACAAATTTGCAGCTGGATATACTAATCCAGCAAGTGATAGTCTGAATACAGTTAAAGCCATGGGAAATTTCTTCGTACTCTTCGGTACTCCTAAAAAACTTGTCTGCGGTCAAGACGCTGAATGTGCAGGAAAAATATTTAAAGACTTTTGCCAACAATGTAATAATCTACTTCATTTCACGTCTTTCCAACAATCATTTAGCAATTCGCCAGTTGGGAGGATACATTCCTCCTTAACAGAAATATACCGCATTATAATAAATAAAAAAAGGAGAAAAAACTGGATTGTGATCATAATGACATTCTTACCGAATCGTTTAATACATACAATAACGCTATCCATTTTACCACTAAATACACTTTATATGAAATTTTTTACGGTAGACCACATTTATTTAACAAAGAAACGATTTTCAACAACGAAAATGACTATATCCAAAAACTTAACGATTTTCAGAGATTAATATATCCCGAGATTAAAGATGAAGTCGAAAGAAAAATGAAAATTAGAATCAACAAATTGAATGACGACAGGCAAGATCCCGAACAGCTAGAAAATAATGATGTAAGACGACTTTATGATAGCGGCGCCGATTGGACAGTCAGCTTGATGAACATCAGCGAGGTGGTTGAGGCTACGTGTTGCCAAAAATGGGGCGGCTGCAGTGCCGTAGGTTACCGTATTCAATTGATACGTGCGCAGCGTGTCTTCTGGAAATGCTCTCCAAAGAATGTAGAAGATTTAAATGATAAAGATTTACTTGCCTATACATCTTGGTCACATCTGCAGTGATGGCGTAACGATGAAGCCTGAACTTTAGAAGCTGCAGGTACAAGTCCTCCTGGAGTGTTGGGCCAACGCATAGCAAGTCGTTGAGTGATAATTGATTTGACGTCCGGCAAGAGGCGTCAAACACCACCCTAAGCTTAGTAGACTCACTGCTGGGTTTGAGGACGCAGTGATGCGGGATGTAGTAGTGCGGCTCGTGCAGTTTAGGATGAATAACTGGGGACATGTGCCCCAATTTCTCATACTCCTCCATGAAGTCGCAGTATTGTTGACGAAGTGCTGGAGATTTCGATAGGCGACGTTCCATGCTTATGAACCGACGGCGAGCGATATCAAATGAGTCTCCCAACCGAGTTGGGTCAGCCTTGAATGGCAGTTTGACGACAATCCTACCAGTGCTGTCGAGACAAGTGGTCTTCTCGTACTGTTCCTCGCAAATAGCACGCTCCGGCTTCTGCAGAGGTGGCGAGTCGACTGCTTCCAGTTCCCACAGACGTTTGAGGTTGACATCAATTGAACTTGCGTTTAAAGCCATGCAAGTGGAAACTTCTATTGGCGGAAACTTCTATTGGAGATCTGCGGAGAGTACGAAAGATGAAATGCGAGATTTGACAGATGCAGTTGTGCAATATTTAATATCTGTTTGCGAATGGCCGATGCTTCGAATTTGGACTGCATGTCTTTCCCCTCCGTAAGCGAAGCCGTTGTGCGAAGTCTTCCGTCACGAAGTTCACTTGAGAGCAGGAGTCGAAAAGAGCTCTTCCAGGCCAGTAGGTTCCAAACGCATCCTTGACGAGAACCATAGCAGTGGCAAGCAACACCTGAGACTTCTGGCCAGAATGCGAGTGCGAGTGTGTTGCAGCTTCCAATGGCGGTGCGGTTGGATACGGTTGGTGCGAGCGAGATGAATCTAGCGAATGGTTGTTGTGCAACAGGGTATGATGTGCCTTGTTGCAGGTGCGACAGCGATTTCTCGATGGGCAGCTCGACAGTTGGTGACCTCTACACAGACAGTTTAAACACAGACGGTGTGTTTTAACGACATCAAATCGCGCGGTTGGATTAAGGTCTTTAAACTTGTCACATCCGAGTGAGGGTGCGAGGCAGTATACACATGGTGCGTTGGTCAGCGAAAACGACGAATTGTGAGATCTTGCGGGGGGACGAGTCGGTCTTGGCCGCTCCGATCCATGGGATTGCTCGTCAGACAGAAGAAACTGGCAGTGGCGCTCAAGTATCTGCGTGCATTGGCTCCAGGATGGCAGAGTGAGATAATCCAGTGATTCATTCCATTTTGTTTTGGTCTGCTGATCGCACTTCTCCATGACCACGTAAATGAGCATCGCCTCAGAAATTTGAGCGTCCGAGCCTAGCGATGAAAGGGCACTATATAACGCGGATGCGTTGTCGATTAGGCTGCGGAGCTGTTGAGCACTTGCCGCAGCAGCCGGCGGCAGTTTAAAAATCGAGGCTATCGTTTCGACAAAGATTACGGCAGGCTTGTCATACCGGTCCTTCAGCCGTTCCAGCGCCTTCGCATAATTTTCTCCAGTGACCGGGAAGGCTGAGACAGCTTCCAGTGCAGATCCCTTTAAACAATTACGGAGATGATTAAATTTGTCTATATTAGATATTTGCTCACGATTGACCAGTGGCAGAAACGACGAGATGAAGTTCTTGTAATCCTTATGATTTCCATCAAAGCTAGGTAGTGCCAATCTTGGCAGTCGAGACGGCGCGCTGTAGCTTGGTGCAGAGATGTGGTCGAAAACTGTGTAGTGCAGATCCTCTTCAAGAAGTTGCTGAATTGCCAACTTTGTAGTTATGTAACTGTCCTCCAGGTCTGCACGTCCACTATCTGTGGATTCCATGGTCTCAATTTCTGATTGTACCAAAAGGGCTTGCTTAAAATATGACTCTAAGATTCCCAAACGGTACTGAAGTTCAGCCGGCGATTTCTGCTCTTCTTCTTCCTTGACAACGACTTTGCTGGCGGAATAACGGAGCAAGGAGAATGAGCGATCGACGCCGAGCTTATAGAGCGGGCGGGCACACACACACAAGCAAAGAGATGTGCAAAGAAGAGCGCGAATAGTTCCGTTATACGAACGACACGTTGCCCTTAGAATTTTCGTGAATAGTTAATAACTTTATTTGTTTATTTATTATTCACTTTCGATGAATGCACTAGGGTTGAATGTTCACCTTTGTATGCGGTTATGACAATGTTGAGTTGCGATGAGCGGGTCGAGCGAATAATTGTTGCGGGCGATACTTCGACAATTGTTTATGAATAAATAAATTGTTAATAATTTGTTTAAACACTGCCCCACGTTGAGCGCCAAAATGTTTAATGCACAAAGCGTCTTTTGTGCTGCATAAGATATCAGGTTGGGGGGTGCATAAACTAATTGCAATCTAAAAACTCAGGCGAGAAAAAGACAACCGTTTTCCAAGATCTAACATCAGCAACTGCCTTTTATTAGCAGCGGCAAAATAACATAATGTTCTAACAGAGTAATTTACAGAGATTGGTTAATACATGTTAATGAGCTTTGTCTACATTTGTATAGGCAAAGAGAAACAGTATGTAAGACGAAAAATATTGTGAGTTTGACCGAACATATCATATAAACAACAACAATAGAGGCATAGATGAACGGTTGCTCATTTAAAGAGGAAAATATATTCTCTACAACTTAAAAATCAAACGTACCGGTTAATTAACAGTTGTGATATTTTTCAAACCTTGAAATACGAAACTATCTTATCAAAACTATCTTATCAAGAAACAGAAATCCCAGATTTGCCTATGCAAATATTACAAATCGACTTGTACAGCATCAATTGCAAAATTTTTTTTAACAATTATAGACAAATTTGCAGCTGGATATACTAATCCAGCAAGTGATAGTCTGAATACAGTTAAAGCCATGGGAAATTTCTTCGTACTCTTCGGTACTCCTAAAAAACTTGTCTGCGGTCAAGACGCTGAATGTGCAGGAAAAATATTTAAAGACTTTTGCCAACAATGTAATAATCTACTTCATTTCACGTCTTTCCAACAATCATTTAGCAATTCGCCAGTTGGGAGGATACATTCCTCCTTAACAGAAATATACCGCATTATAATAAATAAAAAAAGGAGAAAAAACTGGATTGTGATCATAATGACATTCTTACCGAATCGTTTAATACATACAATAACGCTATCCATTTTACCACTAAATACACTTTATATGAAATTTTTTACGGTAGACCACATTTATTTAACAAAGAAACGATTTTCAACAACGAAAATGACTATATCCAAAAACTTAACGATTTTCAGAGATTAATATATCCCGAGATTAAAGATGAAGTCGAAAGAAAAATGAAAATTAGAATCAACAAATTGAATGACGACAGGCAAGATCCCGAACAGCTAGAAAATAATGATGTAATATTTAGAAAAGAAAATAGAAGAAATAAGCTGACACCTAGATTCAAAAAGCAGCAAGGACTTCAAGATAAAAGTCCAACCCTTATCACAACCAAAAATCAGAAAATTCACAAATCAAGAATTAATAGAAGAATAAAAAAACAAGAAGTTCAGTCCATTTAAATTATATCCATTTAAAAAAAAGAAAATGAAGTTTGTTTTAAAAAAAATATGTAGAATATATATAATGAAAGTTAATAAAAAATAATGAAGTTTTAGTATTTTATAAATACACTATTTAAAAGGCATGATCCGACTGGACACAATCGGGAACTACCGTTATAAAAAACGACAAAAGAGAAGACAGAATCGCGAAGTGGCGTTTTGTTTCGACTCTGACAGTCCAGTGTGGACATTGCAATTAAGCAGACGTTAAAATAATAAAAAAAGAAAAGTAAGTAATAAACAACTGTGCGTTTTAAATTACATCAGCGATAAGGATAACATCTACACCAATAGTGTTGCTAACATATTGGTAACTCATACGACTTAAGGTAAGAGTAAAGTGAATGCGAAACTGGAATAATCAAAACAAACTAGAAACTATTGACCAACCCGCCGCTGCTTGGCCCAACATCCTCCCCTTGTTAAAGGCTGGCCCTTCAACAATGTCCTTGAGGGGCAGCAGACACAGCCTAGACACCACACGCGCTCTCGTTCCAACAGCTTTCTTTACAACGGTAACACGGTTCAGTTTTACAGATGGTGATCAAAAGACCGCCCTCATTGATCAAAACGCTGCAGCTGGCAGCCTCCAATTGCCATCTCATCGTTCCCTTATTCTTCACGATCCCCTCGGGATCAATTTCCTTGTTCTCCATGTTGCCTTTCGCACTAGCTTTCACATAGTAGTCCGAGATGCTGCGATCTTCAGATTCATCGACCACATGCGACTCATGGCACCAGAGAAAGTGCCTTGTGAGAGCGTTGCACAGGTGAAGGTACGCAGTGATTGACTGAAGGACTGTACCGCGAGGTCCTGGTATTCCAGTTGATGAGTCATCTCTTTGCGGAGCTGAATAATCTCCTTCTTGAGCTGAGCCACTTCTTGGCTGTGACGATCTCAAGTGTTATCGAGTTCGAATCCACGTACGATTGAGAGCTGCATTTAGACTGTTAATACCAACACCAGTCAAGCGCAACTCTTCGATGAACTTCTGCGTAGAGTTGGATGTGAGTGCAGCACGTCTTGCAGACGACGGACTCATTAAAACGCGACTCGTACATGAGCATTTCCCTCTGTAGAGCTGAACTGCTTGGTTTTCTTGTCCAGACGGTTCTTCAGCTCCTCTTCTCCTCCCACAGACGCTTGCTATCAATCTCGCTACGGGCATGAGCCCCTGCCCTTTTCATCCAGAACACGGCGCGTCTCCAGCAGTTCAGCCTCGAACATGTTCATGATATTGGTCGTCTCGCGGGTGACCGTGTCCCTGGTGGTCTGCACCTCGATGCTGAGGCGTGAATTCTGTGTCTCCAAGTTACGCACAGGGTCAATATAGGTGGCCAGACGATCGTTCAGGTTGGCGGTTGGCAAGAACACTGCTTCAGCGTGGCGATCCTGGGTCACAAACGAGTTGGCTGGTGGAGCTTTAGAGGTCGCAACTCCAGCCTCATTAGCAGGATTCATGCCGGAAGCGGGAACAGAAACAGTGCTGGGTAATGCAACAAAAATTGTTCGTGAAAGAAACACTTCGAAGCAAATGGTCTCAGAAATCCGGCTGGCAACGAAACAGTTTAGCCTGGACGAGTGCATGGTTAATCAGGGTAAGACTATTCTTGAATCTGTCCAAAAGAAAATGGTATTAATGTACTTTTCGAATTTTTGCTTAATCTTGGGCCATGTTTGACACATTAAATATGCGGCGCACAATTGTAGCCGCGGCAATGAAATTGCGTTTATTGGGACCACTTTAGACTTGGCGATGATTAGCATTGATTTAAACTCTTTATTTATGTATGTTCGTAGATATAGGCAACAGCCATACGCTCGCTGCGATGCATATAAAAATTCGCGTATTTCCGTTAGATTTCTTGGTGACGAGTTAATAAATCTTGGAATTTTGATTGATTGAAGATTGTGCAAATCTTCTTCTATTCGCTTCCACAGAGATTGAAGCTTAGGGGGAAGTGATATTGGTTGTTCATGATATTGGTTGTCTCGCGGGTGACCGTGTCCCTGGTGGTCTGCACCTCGATGCTGAGGCGTGAATTCTGTGTCTCCAAGTTACGCACAGGGTCAATATAGGTGGCCAGACGATCGTTCAGGTTCTGCAGCTCAACGGTTGGCGGTTGGCAAGAACACTGCTTCAGCGTGGCGATCCTGGGTCACAAACGAGTTGGCTGGTGGAGCTTTAGAGGTCGCAACTCCAGCCTCATTGGCAGGATTCATGCCGGAAGCGGGAACAGAAACAGTGCTGGGTAATCCAACGAAAATTGTTCGTGAAAGAAACACTTCGAAGCAAATGGTCTCCTGTTTCTTCGTTAAACCTGGTCATGTGTCGACGGTTCCGGTTAAGCAACGTAGGACGGTCAATTCTGAGTGGTACACCATTCACCACTGAAATTCGTTTTGTATTCCGAGAGTCAAAAGAGTGATTATTTTTTTGCTCTCAGTGCACAGCTGCAAGCCATAACAAATGGCTCGAGTTGCAAGCTTATTCTTTAATATTGTGCGGACTCTGCCCAAATGCAGAGTAATAAGAATAAACGTCCGAGTTGTTTCGAGTTCTAATATGCACTGATTTTTTTTGTTCGATTTCGAGATTACAAAAGATAGATATGTACATGTGTGTGCTGCATGTATAAGAGAGCGTAAGGCGAATTCAAAATATAAACATATGATTACAGTGTGGGGAACTTAAGTAGAACAAGTTGGCAACCGACTTCAAAGAGGACCCAATCAGCAAGTGCGCTGGGCTAAGCGCATCTCTATCGTTTCGGTCTTCGGAGAGGGGTGTCATTGCTCTTAAGTTTAATATTGCCTTCGACTCGATTGCAATCACTTGAAGCTCCTCATACGTTAGCCCAGTGTTGCCCAAGTTGTTCACCATTAGGCTCTTCATGGACTTGAACTTAAATCCCACGATGCTGCTGAACTTCTGCACATTCAATGTGTTGGCTTCGTCGAACAGCTGATGCTTAAAGTCCTCGAACTGCGATCGTGCACCGACGAAATTAGTTGCATTGTCACAATAAATGCGTTGTGATGTGCTACTGCGACTGTCGAAGCGCTTTAAACTAAGAATAAAGTTATTAGTACACATATCAGAAATGAGTTCTATGTGGATTGCTTTTTACGAAAAGCATATAAACACCGCCATGTATGTTTTATATGGCACCGTGCTTCGAATGCGGTATGTTGTGGCAAATGGTCCACATAGGTCGACTCCAGCTACAAAATGAAAGCGATCAACTGGAAGTGATCCCATTATTTGTATCATTAAACGAGGCTTAAAATGGTAACAGTGTGTACAGCGCCGTACAATCTTTCGAAACAATTTCTCTGGCGTTTTCAATCCAAGCCTGAAGGCGCAGGATTCCAATGAGCCTTTGGTCCAGCGTGCATGTGCTGCCGGTGGAGATATTCAACAAACTTCAATATGAAGCAATGATTCTTTGGAAGAAGAACAGGAAACTTGGAATCGAGTGAAATGGGAGCCTTGGCTAAGCGGCCTCCTACACGTAATAGTGTTATAGAACGGTTTGATCAGTCAGACGCTGCTAGGAACGGATTTAGTTTTTGAAATTCGGGTTTTAAAATCTTGTTTTCCTTTAGCTGGTAGATTTCGTTGAAAAAGGTCATCTGCTGAATATGTGGTACGATGTGCTTAAGGATGAGAATTTGTTGATAACATAATCGAATATATCTTCCTTGCTATCAATATCGGTACATGTGAGGACTGTTGCATTTCACAGCTCCAACTCTTCATTGGTCTCCTGAGAATTTGGTACTGCTTGAGGCTATCGAGATAAGTCCTGACGTAAGACGCTTGGTCCACAAAACCATATAGTTTCCATAAGCTCGGACGCTGCGCAGCCTCTTGACACTATTTCCGCGGGATTGTCCTTGCCCGGAACGTGCCTCCAAGTGATGTTTGAAGTGGTTGATTGCATCTTAGAAATCCGGCTGGCAACGAAACAGTTTAGCCTGGACGAGTGCATGGTTAATCAGCGTAAAACTATTCTTGAATCTGTCCAAAAGAAAATGGTATTAATGTATTTTTCGAATTTTTGCTTAATCTTGGGCCATGTTTGACACATTAAATATGCGGCGCACAATTGTAGCCGCGGCAATGAAATTGCGTTTATTGGGACCACTTTAGACTTGGCGATGATTAGCATTGATTTAAACTCTTTATTTATATATGTTCGTAGATATAGGCAACAGCCATACGCTCGCTGCGATGCATATAAAAATTCGCGTATTTCCGTTAGATTTCTTGGTGACGAGTTAATAAATCTTGGAATTTCGATTGATTGAAGATTGTGCAAATCTTCTTCTATTCGCTTCCACAGAGATTGAAGCTTAAGGGGAAGTGGATCGTCTCAGTTTAGACGTGCATCCACAACTCTTGGACCAATATTTTGCATCGAATGACGACTGGTGATACGAGCCGTAGCAAATCGTACAAGTGAGCTACAAGTGAAACGATGCTCCGCTTGGTGATAACAGAGATATTAGGTAGGTAACACATCTAGTTTTGGTTTCCACGACATGCCCAAAGTCTTTGTTACATCATTGGTATCAACCTTGAATTAAAACTCTGCTCCGTTGCCTTCTATGTTGCTTGTGTTCCACTTTGCAAGCTCTAATCCAGCCTTAGAAAGTATGCTGGTGACCTCTGCAGCCTTGAGATAAGGGTTTTCGACACTATAACTCTAGTAAGGAGGTCATCGATGTACATATCATCTTTAAGTACGACTGCTCCGGTAATTAGAGAAATTATCCTCAATATATTTCAAGCTCCTGATGGCTAGAAATGGTGCGCAGGACATGCCGTATGTGACAGTGTTGAGCTGAAACAATTCTAAAGGCGTAGCTGAGGATTCTCTCCAGAGAACAAGTTAATACATACGATCGTCTGGTGATACTTCAAACTGGCGATACTTCTTGCAGATATCAGCTACAAGTCCATGACGATGTAAGCGAAAGGCAAGAATTGTTAAGATAAGATTCTGCTGGATGCTTGGCCCAATCATCAAGAACTCATTCAGAGAAAGGTTCGACGTTGTTTTGCACGATGCTTGGTACTCATGCTTTCTGATCTAAGGACTCCATGATGTGGGTTTACATAATTTGTCTTTTGAGAGTCGAAATCAGATGCCAATTGCATGTGATTCAAATCTATGTATTGCCTCATGAATTGAACGTACATCTCCTTTAACAACGGGTTTCGGCTCAACCTACGTTCATTTTGCAAAAACCGGGATTTGGCAATTTCAAAAGATTTACCTAACTGTGAGGATTCTCCTTAAATGGCAAGCAAACTTGGACCCATCCAGATGTGAGAAACCTTGTGTTTGCCACAAAATGCCGTTCGCATTCCTGCTCTTCTACGGTGAAATCGTGAAATCTTGAAACTCCTCGATTAGCCAAAACCTTTCTAATGCACCTTGCAGCTCCGTAGAACGTGCCATTTTGCATGTTACGACTTGCGATTGTGGAATATCAGAAACCTTTCCGCCAACGATCCAACCAAGTATTGACCAGGCAAGGAAGGCCTGGACCCAAAGAAATTTTGCCATTTGAAAGTAAATCAAAAAACTCTTGTGTGCTGATGAGAAGGTTAATCCGGTGATGCATGTAGAAGCCTGGATCTGCAAGGTCAATCTCTGAGAGTATGTTCCATTGTGAAGTGTCAACGAATCGCTCTGGCTGATTAAGCGATATTGTCTTGGCTACAGCGAATTGTTCATTTCATTCATTTACAGATAGTCTTGATGGAATGGTTGTTGAGACATCGCCTGTGCCAGAAATGTCATACTGCTGTTTCTCGAATCTGAGCTGAATGAGCTTGGCCAACTCTTCAGAGATGAAATTTATTTCAGAGCCTGAGTCAAGCAAAGCCCTTGCTGGCTGAAATATTCCGAACTTATCCCTAATCAATACTATTGCCGTAGGAATTAAAGCGCGCCTCGAATGACGCGAAAGCATGGAAACAGCATGTGTGGGTTCCCGCTGCTGCTGAGATGTGTGGGAAACAATTTGTGTTGGTTGCTCTGGATAAGCAGTTTTATGCAGAATAATATGACGTAAGCCTTGACCAACACGGCACCGAGACCTACTTGGACATCTGCTCCCAATAGGCAACACCTCGTATTCTTAAAAGGTAAAAGCTGAAGTGATCAGCGATAGGAGTATATATGTACATGCATTGGCATATTTTTCTTATGTTTCTATATATCACGAGACGTCTGGCTATAGGTGTTTGTTGGTGTAAAAGCCAGTCGTCTCCGTGGGAATGCATGATCAGCATTTTAGGGCCGGCTCGTTGGCTGGACACTTGAGAAGGAATATAATAGTTTGTATGGGCATATACAATGTATGTATTTATGTAATTAAAATAGAATTAAAACTATATACTCCGTCCGCTACACCTCCCCCGTTAAAATTAATGACGTTTTTATGTGGGTTCTTATTTTTAATTTAAAATTTTTTTGTGTTTAAATAATATAAAGTTAAAAGAAATCAAGAATAAATTAAATTAAAATAATATAAAGTTAAAAAAGATCAAGAATTAATTAAAGGATATAAGAAAACTTTGTATGTTCTTACATATACATATATATTTGTTTAATTATTATATGTTGTATTATTTGAAAAATGGTTTTAACCTATCTTTGCTTACTATTTGTTGTTTTTTCTTATTTTCTATGATTTTAACATTATTCCTATAGTCTATACCTATGACCTTAAATGGTCCTAAATAATTTAGATCTAATTTGTGACCGGTTTCAAACTTGAGTAAAACCTGGTCTCCAATATTATGGTTGAAGTTATCTACTTCTTTGTCTTATAGTATTTTTCGCTTTTCTTTTTTCTAAAATAAACTTAATTTCCCAAGCATAATAATTATGTTATATATAGGATCTATCTGATTTATTTTAGAAATATCTATAAATTCGAGCTGGTCTTCCAAACGTTAATTCGTACGGACAATAATTATGCGTGACAGATGGTGTAGGGTTAAAACAGTAGGTGAAGTATTTCAACCATATGTCCAAATCACTTTTGTCACTTGAAATTTATGAACGGACATATTCGTTAAACGTTCGGTGACTGCGTTCAATAGTATTTGCATAAGTCTCCTATTATACTGCTCTTGTACTCTGTGCCCATATTATTGGGCCAGATTTGAATGGCAGACGAACCGAAAATCTCCCAGATGACAGTCTTTGAGTATTTTTCTAATAGTGCTGTTTACAAAGTTGCTGCTCAGGAGTATAGACCTTAGCCTTAGGCGGCAAGTCCTTTACAGACCAAAATTTCTGGGTCGTCCCTGGCAGCGACCAACAAAAAACTTTTATTTCCACTCTTCTTCGGGAACGGATTGCTAGGCTGAACATTTTTGGGCTCATAAGACGTCGTCGTTGTGAGTTGTGTTCCCGACTGAACTTTTATTCCCAAACATTTCTTCTTAGAAGCTAAAAACTGAAGTGAGCAGCGATAGGAGTATATACATGCATTGGCATATTTGTGTTATGTATGTGTATACATATACCACGAGACGGCCGGCTATAAGTGTTAGTTGGAGTAAGAGCCAGTTGTCACAGTGGGAATGCATGATCAGCATTGTAGGGCCGGCTTGTTGGCCGGACACTTGAGAAGAAATGTTTTATTTTGTATGTGCACATACAATTTATGTATTTATGTAATTAAAATAGAATTAAAATTATATACTCCGCTCGCTACACCTCCCCCGTTAAAATGAATGACGTATATTTATGAAGTCATTCTAAAATATTTGTAAAAGAATGAATATAAAATCAAAATAAAATTTAATAAAATTGTATGGAATGATATGATGATGCATATATGTTAGGTCTTAAATGGTTTTTATGTGGGTCCTTATTTTTCATTAATTTTTTTTGCGTGTTATATTTTAACAATATAAAGTTAAAAGAAATTAAGTATTAATTAAACGATAAAAGAGAACTTTGTATGTTCGTACATATACATATATATTATTTTAATTATGTTGTATTATTTGAAGAATGGTTTTAACCTATCTTTGCTTACTATCTGTTGTTTTTTTTTTATTGTCTATGATTTTAACATTATTCCTATCGTCTATACCAATGACCTTAAATAGTTCTAAATAATTTCGATTTAATTTGTGACCAGTTTCATTCTTGAGTACAACCTGGTCTCCGATTTTTAGGTTGAAATTATTTACGTCTTTGTCGTATAGTGTTTTTCGCTTTTCTTTTTCCTTTTCTAGCATTGTTTTTGCACGTTTGTACGCTGATTCTAACCTAAACTTAATTTCCTTAGCATAATCGTCTATGTTATATATGGGATCTATTTGATTCCAAAAACTAATTCGTACGGAAAATAATTATGCGTGACTGATGGTGTAGTGTTAAAACAGTAGGTAAAATATTTCAACCATATGTCCCAATCACTTTCTGGGACTGCGTTCAATAGTCCCTAAGGTTTGGTGGTAGTGTGCAGTCGATGAAATTTTGTCAGTCTTTATATATTTGTATAAGTCTCCTATTATACTGTTTTTATACTCTGTGCCCATGTCTGTTAGAATAATCTTCATTGGGCCGTAAACGAGTATAAAGTTTTCAAAGATTGCTTTCGCAACGGCATTTGCGCTTTTATTCGGAGTTGGTACTGTTACTAAGTATTTAGTTAAATCACAAATAATTGTGACTGCGTATTCGTTTCCTTCCTCCGAACGCGGTAGTGGGCCATTAGTATCAATGAATACCGTGTCAAAAGCTGATTTGGATGTCTCTGTAATGGTCATTGGTGTTCTTGTCTGAGTGGTTGTCATAGATTGTTGACAGGTCTGACAAGTTTTTACGTATTTAGTAACTATTTTTGTCATGTTTAGCCAACAGTAATGTTGCCTTATTTTTAATAATGTTTTCGTTATTCCTGAATCGCCTCCTTCGATTAACCCATCAATTAATTTTTATAAGATTTCTCTTATATTCCTTTCATTGTTTTTGTCTACTATGGTAGCGCTATTTGTACTTTTTATAATGTACGGATGCCCATTTTTTTAAATTTTCGTAGTTATACTTACTTTAAAATCAGTGCGCTGGGTACCCGTTGGAACTGTTTTATGTTTTGCATTACGGCCTGTATCTCAAGCCTTGTGAAATTATTCGTTTTCCTCCTTTAAGCAAAAACTTATGTTTGACTAATTTAAGTTTTACATATTTCCTGATGTCATTGTTATTGACAACGTCGTATACTCTGGGCTCCTGAAGGGTTCCTTTTCAGATTTCTGATCCTGATTGCTGCATCGGTAAAACTATTGACAAATTTAGTTACGGCTTCGTTCATATTTGTGAACGTTCCAGCCTGCATGATAAGTTTTACCCTATCAATCTCATACTTTTGGAGAGCTTTTCTTACAATAGATATAATCAGATTTTTTATAAGTATTACTTGATTTTCATGACAAGTAGATACTGATTCTCATCTTATTCCTATCGCTCTTCTTATTTTGTTGTCGTTAATGATAATTTCGCCCAAATGTTTTTCGAGCGTTTTTTTTCTTATGTGTTTCTTTTTGTTAACACACTTATAACTTCTCAAAATCTCGGTCTTTTTATTAGCTAAGAATTTTTCTATTAGCAATATTTATGCTGATTTTGAATTGTATGTTTCCTGCCAGCATTTCGTTGCGGCCGATAACAGATTTAACTTTCACTTGAGGAATATGCCTACTTCTGATAGCAAACTCTGGGTGTTCTATAATTACCCTCTCTAAAGCATCCTTAGTTGTAGGCATTTCTCTGTACCGCTATGATAAAATTTGTCCCTTAGTTTTAAAAGTTTATTTAATATTTAAATTCGTTGATAAAAATAGTAGTAGTCGATTATAAATTTCCTCATGTAAGCAAAGATATAGAATATTTATATATGTATATATAATCGTTTTATAATTCCCCATGAAAAATGTATTTGTGTTATTTTCTTTTTTTTTAATTTTATCGAAGTCTTGAGCCCTGCTCATATGCTCTCTATACAAATGTTCTCTTTTGATACATTTTTTATATATGTAATGCACTTTAAGCACTACTTGTATCAAGAGAGTTACAGTTATTATTATTAGGAAAATATACATGGTGGTAAAAAGAGGAGTGTCAACTATGACATTATTCACGATACTAGACGTATTGTCTTTTACTTCTTCCTCTTTTGAGCTCCACAGAATAAATGATGTGGTTAATAAGTTTACGTTTACATATCATCAATATTCAAGTTACAATAGCTTTACTTATATTAAGCTTACACCAAAAGTTGTGTGTAAAAAAAATAGGTTGTTAATGAACTTAATTATCGCACCCCGCGTAAATGCGTTGCAAGTGCTAAAAAAATCAAGGGGGTTAACTAATTACTTAGTCCGCTTCTTCTTCTCCCGGTGGAGAAGGCAATTTAATTCCGTTGGTCGCCGTTTCAATTTTTCCTGGTTAGTTTGGGGTCTTCCTTCCTTCAAGACTACTATGATCACCGCTCGCTCTTTTATGAGTTTAGCTCGCTTGCCGCTCTTTGTTTATTTTTTGGGGGTGCAGTTTTTGGTTTTTGCGTTAACTGGTCGTCTCTGTCCTGGGCTCGCTGACGCTCCCGCGCCTCCAGTGCCTCTTGAAGTGAGGGTTTGTTGTTTTGTGGTACATGTGTACCATTCATAACTTTCCAACTGTGGTACAGCCAGCGGATATTGCTTACCGTACTTTTACTCCTCTTTTGAATCCCAGATCGTTGACATAGTGGGCGGTTTCCTACCATGCGTTGTAAATGGTTCTTCTTGTTCCTTTTATTATTATTAATTTTCCATGTATTTTGTTTCAGTTCTTTGTTCTTATGGTTCTTAATGGATCACATTAATTGTCGGTTTTTTTTTATTTAATTTTTTTATTTAGAAATATGTTTGTAATGACACTGTTCGGTCAAACTCACAATATTTTTCGTCTTACATACTGTTTCTCTTTGCCTATACAAATGTAAACAAAGCTTATTAACATGTATTAACCAATCTCTGTAAATTACTCTGTTAGAACATTATGTTATTTTGCCGCTGCTAATAAAAGGCAGTTGCTGATGTTAGATCTTGGTAAACGGTTATCTTTTTCTCGCCTGAGTTTATAGATTGTAATTAGTTTATGCACCCCCCAACCTGATATCTTGTGCAGCACAAAAGACGCTTTGTGCATTATACATTTTGGCGCCCAACGTGGGGCAGAGTTTAAACAAATTATTAACAATTTATTAATTCATAAACAATTGTCGAAGTATCGCCCGCAACAATTATTCGCTCGACCCGCTCATCGCAACTCAACATTGTCATAACCGCATACAAAGGTGAACATTCAAGCCTAATGCATTCATCGAAAGTGAATAATAAATAAACAAATAAAGTTATTAACTATTCACGAAAATTCTAAGGGCAACGTGTCGTTCGTATAACGGAACTATTCGCGCTCTTCTTCGCAAATCTCTTCGCTTGTGTGTGTGTGCCCGCCCGCTCTATAAGCTCGGCGTCGATCGCTCATTCTCCTTTGCTCCGTTATTCCGCCAGCAAAGTGTTGTTGTTTTGTTTACATCGCCAACTGCAGTCGCTGGTACCGTTTTTTGAGTTCTAGTCGCTTTCGCTTTGAACTAACTTCACGGCATTGCCACATTCGTCGCTCCGCGTTGTTGTTGCCGCAACTTTACTCTCGTTCTCGCATTCGCATTCTTCGTCGCAGCAATGGAAACGACTATATTGGAGACTCTCAAACGGCAACGCTCGAATATTAAGCGCAACATTACGCGCATAAGAGTAATGGTCGATGTCAAGGAAGGAGCAGAGCAGAAATCGCCGGCTGAACTTCAGTGCCGTTTGGGAATCTTAGAGTCATATTTTAAGCAAGCCCTTTCGGTACAATCAGAAATTGAGACCATGGACTCCACAGATAGTGGACGTGCAGACCTGGAGGACAGTTACATAACTACAAAGTTGGCAATTCAGCAACTTCTTGGAGAGGATCTGCACAACACAGTTTTCGACCACATCTCTGCACCAAGCTACAGCGCGCCGTCTCGACTGCCAAGATTGGCACTACCTAGCTTTGATGGAAATCATAAGGATTACAAGAACTTCATCTCGTCGTTTCTGCCACTGGTCAATCGTGAGCAAATATCTAATATAGACAAATTTAATCATCTCCGTAATTGTTTAAAGGGACCTGCACTGGAAGCTGTCGCAGCCTTCCCGGTCACTGGAGAAAATTATGCGAAGGCGCTGGAACGGCGAAGTGCGATCAGCAGACCAAAACAAAATGGAACGAATCACTGGATTATCTCACTCTGCCATCCTGGAGCCAATGCACGCAGATACTTGAGCGCCACTGCCAGTTTCTTCTGTCTGACGAGCAATCCCATGGATCGGAGCGGCCAAGACCGACTCGTCCCCCCGCAAGATCTCACAATTCGTCGTTTTCGCTGACCAACGCACCATGTGTATACTGCCTCGCACCCTCACACAAATTGCTCGGATGTGACAAGTTTAAGGACCTTAATCCAACCGCGCGATTTGATGTCGTTAAAACACACCGTCTGTGTTTAAACTGTCTGTGTAGAGGTCACCAACTGTCGAGCTGCCCATCGAGAAATCGCTGTCGCACCTGCAACAAGGCCCATCATACCCTGTTGCACAACAACCACTCGCTAGATTCATCTCGCTCGCACCAACCGTATCCAACCGCACCGCCATTGGAAGCTGCAACACACTCGCACTCGCATTCTGGCCAGAAGTCTCAGGTGTTGCTTGCCACTGCTATGGTTCTCGTCAAGGATGCGTTTGGAACCTACCGGCCTGGAAGAGCTCTTCTCGACTCCTGCTCTCAAGTGAACTTCGTGACGGAAGACTTCGCACAACGGCTTCGCTTACGGAGGGAAAGACATGCAGTCCAAATTCGAAGCATCGGCCATTCGCAAACAGATATTAAATATTGCACAACTGCATCTGTCAAATCTCGCATTTCATCTTTCGTACTCTCCGCAGATCTCTGTATTATTCCACAAATCTCACACCAGCCCGATCTGGCCATCGACGTTTCGACTTGGAAGCTGCCAGAAAATACGCCGCTCGCTGATGAAAGATTCTACCAATCACGCCACGTCGATCTGCTACTGGGAACCGAAGCCTTCTTCGACGCCTTAACTGTAGGGAAAATAAGGCTGGGACCTCAAGGCCCGCTGCTGCAGAAAACTCAGTTTGGCTGGGTCGTAACCGGCCGACTGCAGCAAACCGCGCCAATAGAAGTTTCCACTTGCATGGCTTTAAACGCAAGTTCAATTGATGTCAACCTCAAACGTCTGTGGGAACTGGAAGCAGTCGACTCGCCACCTCTGCAGAAGCCGGAGCATGCTATTTGCGAGGAACAGTACGAGAAGACCACTTGTCTCGACAGCACTGGTAGGATTGTCGTCAAACTGCCATTCAAGGCTGACCCAACTCGGTTGGGAGACTCATTTGATATCGCTCGCCGTCGGTTCCTAAGCATGGAACGTCGCCTATCGAAATCTCCAGCACTTCGTCAACAATACTGCGACTTCATGGAGGAATATGAGAAATTGGGGCACATGTCCCCAGTTATTCATCCTAAACTGCACGAGCCGCACTACTACATCCCGCATCACTGCGTCCTCAAGCCCAGCAGTGAGTCTACTAGGCTTAGGGTGGTGTTTGACGCCTCTTGCCGGACGTCAAATCAATTATCACTCAACGACTTGCTATGCGTTGGTCCAACACTCCAGGAGGACTTGTACCTGCAGCTTCTAAAGTTCAGGCTTCATCGTTACGCCATCACTGCAGATGTGACCAAGATGTATAGGCAAGTAAATCTCGACATTATTGATCGCAAATACCAGTACATTCTTTGGAGAGCATTTCCAGAAGACACGCTGCGCACGTATCAATTGAATACGGTAACCTACGGCACTGCAGCCGCCCCATTTTTGGCAACACGTAGCCTCAACCACCTCGCTGATGTTCATCAAGCTGACTGTCCAATCGGCGCCGCTATCATAAAGTCGTCTTTCTATGTTGATGACCTACTCACGGGTGCAGACGACTTAGAGACGCTTCGCATTATCAAGGATCAAGTCACAGAAATTCTTCGTCGAGGGCATTTCCCACTCACCAAATGGCATTCCAAATACGTTGGATTCATGGAAGATCATGCATCCAATTAGCTCAGTTCCTGTGGCGAGGGACTAGCCAGCGCTCTTGGAGTGAACTGGAACCAGCACAAGGATACACTGTTCTTCAAGTTCATACCAAGGAACCACGCAACGCGTATCACCAAAAGAAGTATTTTGTCCACCGCATCCGCCTTGTTCGACCCGCTTGGTTTGCTCTCACCGCTTGTTGTTGTCGCAAAAATACTTCTGCAAGAACTTTGGCTCGCTGGCCTGCAATGGGACGAGAGCGTTCCAGAAAAACATACACACGGCCTGGAGCAAATGCCTAGAATCATTCCAAACAGTCTCAATTTTATCGATTCCCCGCTATTGCCTCCAACACAAGATGCGATCACTTCAACTTCATGGATTTTGTGACGCATCAATCAGGGCTTACGGCTGCTGCGTGTATCTACGCTCGGAAACGTCGACGGGAGATGTCGCAGTGCAGCTATTGACTGGCAAATCGAGAGTGGCTCCTGTGAAGAAAAATCCCTTCCAAAACTGGAATTGTGTGGAGCGCATTTGCTGGGCCAACTGTATGCGAAATTGAAGCCTCTATTAGCGGACAGAAAATTCTCGGTCTATTTCTGGACGGACTCGCAGATTGTGCTTCACTGGCTAAAACAGCACTCAGTCACACTGTCAGCATTCGTTGGAAACCGAATCTCCGAAATTCAAGAATGGACCGCAGATGGTCAGTGGAAATTTGTACCAGGTGAGAGCAATCCGGCGGACATAGTTTCGCGCGGAGCTGCTACAACTGAGCTGGCAGCATCGCTGTGGTTCACAGGTCCACAGTTCTTGACCCAACCATCGTCCCAGTGGCCAACCACTCCGCAAATCATCGATATCGATCCAACTATTGTCAAAGCAGAGCAACGAAGGAGCACATTCACCACGGCTGTGATCAGCAATCATGTTCTCCAACAGCTGACTCACATCAGCTCATCACACTCCGCTGCATTCGAACCATCGCATACGTCTTTCGCTTCGCCAACTTATCAAGAGGAGTCAAAATTGTCAATCCATCGCTTACATCGGAAGAACTTCGCCGCGCATTGGTCAGCATCGTCTACAATATTCAGCAACAGTCGTTCCTTGAAGATTTTCACTCGCTGCAGAAAGCTAAGCCGCTTACAAGTCACCTAAAGTATTTAACGCCTTTTCTCGACAGCTCATCAGGACATGCTCTTATAAGGGTTGGAGGACGATTACAGAACGCCGACATCCCTGAATCTGAAAGGCATCCGCTGCTACTGCCTAGTAAATCGGAATTTGTCCACGTTCCGCAGGCCCGAAAGCTCTAGTCGCGCTAATCCGTCTGGAATACTGGATCATCAACGCCAGGGACCTGGCTCGTCGAGTGGTGCGTTCCTGTATCGCCTGCGTTCGGTTCAGACCCAAACTGGAGAACCAACTCATGGGATCGCTACCACTAGAACGAGTGCTACCGCAACAGCCGTTCCAAAGGTGTGGCGTCGACTTCTGCGGACCGTTTAACACATATCTTCGCATTAGAGGAAAGGGTCCAACAAAGTCCTACCTCGCCGTATTCATTTGTTTGGCATCCAAGGCCGTCCATATAGAAGTCGTCTCGGATTTGTCAACCAAGGCATTTCTTGCAGCACTTAAACGGATGATCGCCAGACGGTCAATTCCAACCGACATCTTCTGCGACAACGGAACCAATTTCGTCGGAGCTGCCAACCATCTTCAAGAACTACGATCGTTCCTTCAAGACAAAGCCACGCAAGAAGTCATTTCGTCTTATTTGTCAACTGATTTCATAACTTTCCATTTCATCCCTCCTAGAGCTGCTCACTTTGGAGGCCTTTGGGAGGCGGCGGTAAAAAGCGCCAAGAGTCTACTCTACAGAACACTGATGAATTCAAGATTCACCTTCGAGGAGCTCTGCACCATAACCACTGAAGTCGAAGCGATTCTCAACTCGCGCCCATTGTCTCCGCTGTCTCCAGATCCCAACGACTTTGGGGCACTTACTCCGGGCCACTTCCTGGTGGGGAAATCTCTTCGTGCCCTTCCAGAACGGACTCTGTCATCAACACATGCGTCCAGCCTGGAACGATTCGACGCCGTGACCGCGAGCAAACAACAGTTTTGGCGAAGGTGGTCGCTTGAGTACCTACAGGAACTACGCTCGCGCACCAAATGGACAACACCATCGGCCAACATCAGGGCTAACACCATGGTCATCATTCACGACGACAATCTGCCTCCTCAGCGATGGAAGATTGGGCGCGTCGAGACCGTTGTTCCCGGAAAGGATGGGCTAGTTCGAGTGGCCCACATTCGAACCAGCACTGGGGTGTGCTGCCGACCAGTGCATAAGCTGGCAGTATTACCCACGGATTCTCAATCTTGTTGAAAGATGATACTTTCAAGGCGGCCGGGATGTTCGGTCAAACTCACAATATTTTTCGTCTTACATACTGTTTCTCTTTGCCTATACAAATGTAAACAAAGCTTATTAACATGTATTAACCAATCTCTGTAAATTACTCTGTTAGAACATTATGTTATTTTGTCGCTGCTAATAAAAGGCAGTTGCTGATGTTAGATCTTGGTAAACGGTTGTCTTTTTCTCGCCTGAGTTTATAGATTGTAATTAGTTTATGCACCCCCCAACCTGATATCTTGTGCAGCACAAAAGACGCTTTGTGCATTAAACAGACACTTTATTTTTAAATGTTTCGTGTATGTAGTGTTTTTATTTTTGCACTTTTTCGCACTTTTACTTGTCCTGTCACAGTCGCTATGTAATATTGTGAGAAAACATAATACGTTGTCGTTGTGAGTAGTATTCCAGACTGAACTTTTATACCTTCTTAAAAGCTAAAAGCTGAAGCAGCGATAGGAGCATATACATGCATTGGCATATTTGTCATATGGTTGTAGATACCACGAGACGGCACGCTGTAAGTGTTAGTTGGTGTAAGTGCCAGTCGTCTACGTGGGAATGCATGATCAGCATTTTAGTGCCGGCTCGTTGGCCGCACACTTGAGAAGGAATGTGTTAGTTTGCATGGGCATATACAATGTATGTGTTTATGTAATTAAAATAGAATTAAAATTATATACTCCGCTCGCTACACCTCCCCGTTAAAATTAATGACGTATATTTATGTAGTCATTCTAAAATAGTTGTAAACGAACGAATATAAAATCAAAATAAAATTGAATTAAATAGTATGGAATGAAAGATATGAAATGAAATATATACATTTCGAGAATATATTTAAAATAAAAAATTTACAAATTATAACTTGAATTCTAGATAATTTCCTTCAAAACATGGCGTTTGCGTGAGCTTTGGCTCAATATTTCTTTGCTCCGTATCCTGCCAGTTCGACACCGATCTAGAGCCGTACTTCAGGTACATGGATGCTGAAGAATGGAGCCGTTGTTCTCAACCAGCCTAGCCGGGTGTTCACATTTGATACCTACCGTGAGTGAGCGACATCGACGTGACAATTGCCAACGATGCAGCATCAATGTGGGCCACATTCGAGTAGAGAGTGGACAAGTGGGAGTTGAGTGATTATAACATGATCTATGTTGTGGTAACCGCGTAGTCGTACGCGTGCAATTGAGTGCTTAGCTCCTGTGCCGTCCTGGAACATCTCCAATGCTCGCTGGCAGTTGTTCGAACAGGAAATAGTATGTTGGGCTGCCGATATTCCGTAAGACTTCTCACAGTCGCTGTTGGACCTCCGAGTTTGAACCTTGCGCGGCATGGTCCACGATGTGTGTGACCTTGCGCCGAGGAAGCCAGACTGGTAGAACGCTAGCCGTCGAGGAGACGGCGACGCTGCTGAGCTGCTTGTGGTCGCGCTCAGGCAAGCCTCCAGCGATTACAAGAAGCTCATCCACAAGAGGTTGCCCACAGGGAACCATCAGTAGCCCATTTATTTGGGATCTGCTGATGGATGTTCTGCTCCGGCGTCTCTAGCCATATTGCGCTTTTAGCGCGTATGCGGATGACCTGCTCTTTCTTGTTGAAGGCACTTCCGGAGCTGTGCTGGAGGATAAAGGTGCGCAACTGATGTCCATCGTTGAATCTTGAGGTACGGAAATCGGTGATACCGTTTCCACCAGCAAGACGGTAATTATGCTGCTGAAGGGTGCCCTCGCGCACATCCCGTTGGTGAGATCTGCAGGAGCAAATCTCTCATATGTTCGCAGTTGCCGGTACCTTGGCATCACGGTCAGCGAGTGAATGAACTTCTTTATGCACATCGCATCGATGCATCAGCGAATGATTGGAGTCGTAGGAGCATTGCGCCAGGCGAACCATATATGCCAGATTCATGGTGCCTTGTGCACTGTTTGGTACCTCGGTATGGTATGTCGTTACGACGACATAGCCAAGAGGCGTCTTATTGCCTGCCAGAGGCTAATCCTTTTAGTATGCCTCCCGGTATGCCGCACAGTCTTAACCGTGGCACTGCAGGTGCTTGTTGGAGCCCCGCCGCTTGACTTGGCCGCTATGAATATAGCAGTAAAGTACAAGGTGAAGCATTGATACCCGTTGGAGGAGGACGACTGGCTCTATGGCGACGACATATCAGGTCTGAGCTGGACGCAAGGAGCTGCGCGGGTAGACGAATGCTTACTGTCGGGCTGGCAGACGAGATGGGATGACGGTGATTTACTCTGTCGGGTGAAAGTTTGACACAAGTGTATCCCAGATGCAGGCTTCGTCGTTCGGAATCCAGACTTCGGATTCTCGTGCGCGTCTTAACCGTGTCACTGCAGGTGCTTGTTGGAGCCCCGCCGCTTGACTTGGCCGCTATGAATATAGCAGTAAAGTACAAGGTGAAGCATTGATACCCGTTGGAGGAGGACGACTGGCTCTATGGCGACGACATATCAGGTCTGAGCTGGACGCAAGGAGCTGAGCGGGTAGACGAATGCTTCCTGTCGGGCTGGCAGACGAGATGGGATGACGGTGATTTACTCTGTCGGGTGAAAGTTTGACACAAGTGTATCCCAGATGCAGGCTTCGTCGTTCGGAATCCAGACTTCGGATTCTCGCTGCGCGCAGGGTACTTGAATACAGGGCACGGGTCGTTCAATGCATTTCTGCATTAGTGGCGATCCTAATGATGACTGGGTGCATATGCTGTGTGATTGCCACCTTTATCCAGATTTGCGAGACCTCGGTGGACTCGGTTTGCAGCACGTTGGCGGAACCTGGATATTTGGAAGGATTCTGGAGAGCACCGGAAGGATTACGAGACTCGAGCAGTTTGCCAATGAGGAGATTCAGAGGAGGAGGGACCTTTAAGGTATATTTTTGCCGTGCCGTGTGGTTGGCGGCCTATAATTCTCCAACAGTTCGCCATAGCTTGTCGTAGGAGGCGACTAACATGGCAGGGACCCCATCCGAGCTTATCGGAGCTACAGAGGTGGGTCACCGAGCCCCCAAACCTCAGTACCCCCCTACTGGGAGTATCGTGTTGGCTGTGGTTGATATCCAAATCGCGGGTAGGATCTTCGGATTCGACGTGGAGTTGCGTTATACAACTAAGGTGCTGTGACCCATAGAGCAGCAGAGGTGATAAATACACCTCGCCTTTTATCCAGAGGGAGTATGCTGCGCGGAAAGCACATATTCAAAAGGTACCAAGCTATAGCTTCTAGTCTGGGGCGCTGGCAGGCGTACCATCCGTGCCCATGAACTATATGTCTAATTGTAATTATATTCGAGTGCCGTGGAAGTGCCTTCAGTGTGGAATACGCCACGAATCGGAGAGATCCGAGAGACGCATGTACACACCTATACTCATCTCTAACACAAAACGCAACAAAGGTACGACATACATCTTGTGGATAATTTGGCAGAAACGTGGCATTAGATGTGGCAGCCACGGCGCACCCAACCCTCCTGTGGCGCCCCAAGTAGTGCAAGGGAGGCCCCACCCATCATCAACGGCCGGAATCCCCTCCACACGGTCTATGACCGGCCCATCTCCCCCAACACGTAAACTACTCACACCATTTTCATTCTCAATCTACTATGTAATAAGTACAATGTCTTGAATTATAGATACCTAGACGGATGCTTCTTCACATAAGGGCTTCCTTAAACGCACCACCGTGCTGATAATTTAAGTTTGGGGTCTCAGCGGTAGCGCCATGGAATATCAGGGCGCTGTAGTCGCCGCGGAAGCAAAACTTCGCTCGGACGGGATTATGAACACTGCACCTTTAGGGTCACTTAATCCTGAGGAGGTCCGACGAGTTTAAGGACGTGATAATATGATATTCATTTAGGCAAGTGCTTCGACTAAAGTGGGTCTCTCACTTCTCGGGATTCCCACGACCTAGTTTGCGCTACTAGACGAAGGGGCGAGAATACTAAATATTGTTTAAAGTTTGTTTATATATATATATTTGCCGAAAACCGCCCTGCCGTTGGTTTCGAATATATCTAGGCCCTTGCCGGCTTTGAAACAATGCCGGCTGGTCGTGGCTGGACTTGCAAATAGCGTAGAGGGATGGCGCGTGGAAGCGCGGAAAGCGAAATGAGACCTGGGTGTCCCCCACTCGGAACGAACTTACCGGCGTATAGCGGAACTGGCGAAATTGCGGGTCTGTCGAGGGCTATTGCCATTAGGAGAGTTGGCTCCTCGGCCACGTGACTTCCACGAACGGGTTCGGGCGAGGTTAGGGCCAATGGAAACTTCCACTCCGCCTTATGAAAAAAGTTTTTATCAGTGATTGCACACTAACTCACTTTATAAAATTTTTTCGAGAGCGAGGTTTCTATGTTGCTCTCCAATGTGGGTCATTGGACGATCCAGACCCGGTTAAGAGAATCACCGGAGCGAACCGGGATTCTTTTAAATAGCTAGATCGCCCAATGACTAAGCTATCGATAATTCCCATCTACTTATAGCTGGTTCCAACTTGAAATGCAACATATGTAACGGAATATAAAATGTAATATCTTAAATGAAAGATATACATTTCGAGAATATATTTAAAACAAAAAATTACGAGTTTTAACCTAAATACTAGATCATTTCCTTTAAACCATATAAAAGCAACTAAGCATCTAAGAGTTTTTAATTGCTGTAGATTGAACTGTACTTCGAAACAAACTTCGGTGTGCCATTCTCAAAGTATTTTCGTTAGTTCGGCTGCGTTTATTTTTGCAAATGAAAGAAATGGATTGTGTTCAAGATTTATCTTTATGTCAAAAAAGCATTTTTACTAACTGATGGTGACGTGACTTACCGATTGAGGCCTTATAACCTACATTTACGATAGATATTGACAAAAATATATATTATACAAGGTCAAATGAAGACATACACTATTTTATTATGGACGCCACAGTATTCCGTGGCTTGTGGGCGTTAGAGTGGGAATGGCCGGATGAAAAATCGCGGCCCCTTCCAGTTATCTAGTATAAACATTTGATAATTTCCTCCCTGTTACCTAGTTATGTTATTTGTTCAATTCAGGATATAAGCCAGCCAGAATAATTTTGGAATACGTTATATTAATGCCGAATCAAAAAATTATAATTTCGGACACGGCGGCCCTTCTAAAGCGTCGCAAGTCAAGTGAAGCCATGAAGGAAAACAACTTGATCCCAACTGTTAAGCACGGTGGCAATAATGTGATGGTTAGGCCTGGTACGGCCTCTACATCGCAGAAACGCTTGAGCAATGCCTCGGTGTCCAAGAGAACCCGATGACAGCGTACCTGAGTCGCTTCCCTCACTCCGTCCGCCAAACCAGATAGGATCCACCCAAGGTGAGTCTTCTGAGCTATAGGCTCGCTGGGCAGCCCGATCCTGGTGTCCGGCAAACATGATTTGCGCCAACCGGTCCACACCCAAGATGAGGTCGACTCGCTTCGATCGTGAGAAGTTCAGATCCGCCAGCGGGAGCCTTCGAATATGGTCCCAACGCTGGGGCATGAAGCTGCGACAAGGAAGACAGAAAGTAACCAAAGTGACGACATAAGCGGAATCAACGTCTACTGAAAAGTCAGGGTAAACATTACTACGGATTTCAAAATTGACAATATACTTTCACCGACGACCGCCCTCAAGACCCATCTCAAAAGATCGCTTCAGATGCAAGGACTGTACCACGTGCTCCGAGACAATGATTGCCTCCGATCCATGGTCGACCAGGGCTGCCTGCGCTCTTGAGATACGCTCTCCCTGTCTGCAGGTGCACTAGGAGTCGTCGCCACAGGCTGGACCGGATGCGGCGGCACACCGCTCGGCGACTGGCTATAAGCCAAAACAGGGAAATGCAATAATGTGTGACGCTGCCCACAAACTTGACAGCCTTTATTACTCGTGCAGCGCGAAAGGGCATGCGCCTTACTTAGACAATTGATACATCATTTAGCCCTGCTTACTATGTCCTTCCTCTGGTAGCAGTCTAGGCCGCAGTGGTAACAGGTGCCGCTAGGGAGCCTAGCGTTCTCCTGTGCACTGTGCACTCGCACTCGTTTGGTAGGGTCTGTAGATCCTGGGCCAGCAGTGGAGTCGAACGACGAGCTTCGGTTCTCAATCGCATTCATTATAACCAGCCGATCGTTTAAAAATGACTCCAACTCTCTGTCGGATGGAACTGTGGCAAAACTTTCTTTATGGTGCTCCCGAATGTTGTGGGTCTTCTTGGGTAGCCTCGATGCTACGTAGTGTGCCAGCCAGTGCTGCAATTCCGCATCCAAGGCTTGAACGCGGCTGAAGTGCAGCCAAACAAACATTGGCCGTGCTTAACATCAACCGTATTAACTCTGTGTTGTCCTTCTGTAGCCTAGGCAACGCATAGATGGAGGCGAGGATTGTTGTACCTCTTGATCATCAATCCCCAAGCCACCTAATAATTCACTTCCGTGAACTGCATCTGACGGATGTAATTATTGCGGTCCCTCGGCAGCGACTTCTTGAGAAAGTGCAACTTCTGCACACTACTCAGATTGGCGTTGTTGTGGATTAGGCTCGTGACGGAATCATAATAGTCTGGCCAATCGACACACGCGCCGGAGAACTTCGGAATCGACATCTGGGGCATGTTCAGCCGGACTTCCACATCGGCGCCCCCAGACACTGGTGGCGGAGGCACACGAACCTCTGGTCCAAGTTTGTCCAAATCCTCCGCGAAAGCGCAATAGGCATCCATATACCGCTTCTCGAATTCCGACTGGAAATCTTTCGTGGCATAGGCCGACACAGAAAATCCTTCCAGGTTCACGATCACTGAATCCGTCTCCCTAAACGCGCTTCGTAACTCCTCAACTTGTTCCAGCCGTTTCTTCAGGTAAATCCTCGTTTTCCTCGATTGCGAATCCTTCTTAAAATTTTGCAACCGGGATTTCACGGACTGAAATCGATTCACCTGCAAGTTAACCAACTGCTCCAAAATTGGAGCATCCGATCCGGCTTTCATGTTGACCAGTGTAAAACCGAACCTCGCGCGCAACTTCCGTTATGCACAAGAATCCAGCCCAAAAGAAGCGAAGAAAACGTCCAGAAAGGTCCAGAAACGTCTGTAACTGCGTCTATTTATCGCCGTTTTCTTTCCGACTTGCAAACAGTTGCGATCTATCGGCGCTCATTTACACAGAATTAAGAATTATGTTTGCGATTGCAGGTTCACCTCATGGGCCACCATGTATAGTTGTGTCCCCTTGTATTTGACTAACAGTGGGTCATTGTAAGAGGACTTCCCAGGCAATGCAAAACACTAAAAGATAAATTCAAGAAATTCAATTTTTTAATATATATGTACATATGTAAACAACGTCCCACGTTAGATGCGACGTGCGTGTTCTCTCGCTTGCCGAAGACGACTGCCTTTACCCTCTTTTCGCTTTCGTTCTCGCACCAATGTATCGTCCCAAAGTGCGAGAGCGATCAGCTGATCACAGTTGCGATCTAACGGCGCTCATTTACACAAAATTAAGAATTATGTTTGCTATTGCAGGTTCCCCTCGTGACGACCGCCCCCAAGACCCATCCAAAAAGATCGCTTCAGATGCAAGGACTGTACCACGTACCACATCTGACGGATGTAATTATCGCGGTCCGTCGGCAGCGACTCATTGAGAAAGTGAAACTTCTGCACGCTTGTAGTATGCTCATATTATCGTATCCAATACACACTGTACCAATGGCAACATTGTGCTAATGTGTTTTGCGTAAACACAAATTGGGCGACAGAAATAGGATTGGTCCAAACGCGCCACAGAGCCCGTTACGTGGAAAGTGCAAGTGTCAGCACTTTCTCATAGCTTGACAAAGCATATAAGTTAACAACCAACTCCCAGCTTAGGCTGAGCAGGCCAATTCTTATTCCCCCTATTAATATTATATTATTATTATTATTACACTTTCCTCTCATGCATGGTCCACCCTAAATTGGGTCCACCTTGTGGGCCCTAAGCTGAGCCAGCACATTGTATCGTTCCGAGCCGTGGCTCCGTTTCGTTGGCTGACAGCGATCGTATGACTTCTGCAAAATGTGAAGGTCAGCGTCTACCGCGGGCATCCGGCTATTCATGAGCTTTTGTTAGTTCATAAGTTAGTTTTAATTTGGATTTGGAATAGAGAGCACTGGCTCGATTATAAAACTCCGGCCTTAGCCGTTACATTTATTCTACTTATTGAATTTGGTTGTCGTGCCTTAAGGGCCATAACAACGGGGATAAGTATCTCCCACCGTAAACTTCGGACGAAGGAAGGAAGTCGAAGCGACTACCCGACTCCTCGGTGGCTGCCATCCTGAATGGTCACCAATACCCAACCAACCGGCTCTACCCCTGCCACGAGGCACCGCCAGCCGGCACTAATTTTTTTTTTAATTACTATACTTTATTATTTGCCATCTGTTTTATAAAACGAAAACAATAAGAAATTTGTTAATTACTTATAAGCTAGCAGGATGGTTTAGACTCCAGTGAGCCTAATCCATATATACAAGTACAAATATACATATTTGCAAATCTTTACATATTTTACATGTTTCTGTGAGGCAGATCTAATATATGAAATCTTTTTAGCCGCCTGCGGGTGTCACCGTTATCCAGTAGGCCAAGTGCTAGTATGTTTTCGTGTTCGTGCAGCCTGTTTATATACTTTTCAGCATTTGCCGTCATGAGCTCCTTGACTGTGGGTATTTCGAGATCCTTCTGGATGTCGAAATTGGTCATATACCAAGGTGCGCCTGTTATGGTACGAAGGACCTTATTTTGGTACCTTTGCAGGATTTCAATATTAGAATTGCTTGCTGTTCCCCAGAGCTGCATCGCGAATGTCCATACTGGCCTTAGGACAGCCTTATAAGTATTATTTTGTTTTCTAGGCTTAGCTGAGAGCGGGGTCCTAGCAACCAGTACATTTTGCTTGTTTTCATCTTTAACTGGGCTTGTTTTGCTTTTATATGTTGCTTCCATGTAACCCGTCTATCCAGATGTACTCCCAGGTACTTTACTGTGTCACTCACTGGAATGGTGGAGCCATTTAATGTAACTGGGGGGCAGTTTCCTGGTCTCAGTGAAAATGTGACTTGGATAGACTTTTGTGCATTGACAACTATTCTCCATTTTCTTAACCAGATTTCAATTTGACCAAGTTCATCTTGAATCAGGAGCGATGCAGCATTGAGGTCATTGCTGGAAGCTATAATAGCGGTGTCGTCAGCATACGTGGCTATTTCAGTGTTGTTTGATGATGGTAGGTCGGCTGTAAATATTGTGTACAGAACAGGGCCCAACACACTACCTTGTGGGACTCCAGCATAGGCGGTGCATATTCTGGACGATTCGTCTTGTTCTTGGACATAGAATAGTCTGTTTTCCAGATAAGATTTTATCATCAGGAAGTATGGTGCAGGTAGCCATTTCTTAATTTTGTATAACAGCCCTTCATGCCAAACTTTGTCAAACGCCTGTTTAACATCTAGGAATACTCCAGTACAATATTTTTTGCATTCAAACGCATTGATAATTGTTTGTGTTATCCGATGACATTGTTCAATCGTACCGTGTCCTCTTCTGAACCCAAACTGGTGTTCGGGTATGATGTTTAGTTCTTCCAGAACAGGCAGCAATCTTCTTAAAAGTATACGCTCAAATACTTTAGAGAATGCCACCAGCAAACTAATGGGACGGTATGACGTGATAGCTCTTTCAGGCTTGTTGGGCTTAGGAATCATAATTACTTCTGCGCATTTCCATTGGCTTGGGAAGTACTCTAACCTGAGCATTGCGTTGAAAATGTAGGATAATAAGCGGGTACATTTTGGCGGGAGATTTTTAATTGTGTTACCACAGATTTTATCATAGCCTGGGGATTTTTTCTTGTTAAGCTTTTTTATCTCCTGTTCCACTTCTGAGAAGCAGGTTGGTTTTAGCGGGAGGCTCATCTGGCAAGGAGATTCAAGGAAGGACAGCACCTTGGCTACTGTATTAGGATCGTTTTCCAGATTGGGCTTGAATACTGAGCAAGCATTCAAGCAAGTTTGATTTTCGAGCCAGTTTTTAAATGTCCTTATGTTCGTTCTTCCATTAATGACTCTATAAGGCTTTTGCTTGTAGCTTACTGTAGTACCATACGTCACAATGATCGGAGAGTGATCTGAACTCAAATCAAAGTTCTCCTCAATGTGAAGATTGTATTGAGGTATTCCTGCATAAACAATGAAATCCAACAGGTCTGGGATTTTACTTGGGTCAGTTGGCCAATAGGTTGGCTTGCCAGTGGATAGAGTGGAATAGTTGTTGTTTGTTACACATTTATATAGTTCTGCTCCTTTTGGGTTTATGAGCCTGGATCCCCACCAGGGATGCTTGGCATTATAGTCACCTCCAGAAATAAACCGGCTGCCGAGTCCTTGAAAGAGACAATTGAAGTGGTCGAGATTGCAAGCATATCTTGGTGGAAGGTAAACTGCAGCAACAGAGATATCTGAGTGTAAGCATTTTATTTGGATCGCTGCAACTTGCATGTTGTTTGTGCTGATACTATCTAAAGTTTTGAATTTTAGAGTGTTTTTAACTATAACTGCACTTCCGCCTTGTGCTCTGCCAGATGGATGATAAGCATTTATAATATGAAACCCATGGATTGATAAGTAGTTTTTGTCGGTAAAGTGTGTCTCTGATATAAGTAGTATGTCAATGTTATTGGTTTTAATAAATAAGGTTATTTCGTTGCGATGGTTGGAAAGCCCATTAGCATTCCATATGGCTATGCGAAGATCTACTTGCATAATTTATTTACCAACAACATTATCATGTTGAGTAGATTAGTTGTAAGTTCAGATTGTTTTACAAGTAATTGTTCAATTCTATCTAGAGCGGATATTTCTTGTGTTGCAGTCTCACCGCGCACTACTTGTGCATAATTTGGTTGCCTGGAGTATGCGTTTTCATTGCTTGGAATTCTTTGCATGTTAATTGCTACTCTTAGTCTATCATGAGTTTCTGAAGTTACCGGCTTCCTGGTGGGTTGACTGGACTTATTTTTTGTAATGGCTTGGTAGATCTTGCAGCCTTTGTAGCTAGCAGCGTGATTTTCAAAGCAGTTTGCACAAGTTGCTGGATCATTTTCTTGTTTAGTGCAGTTTTTGGTAAGGTGGTTCTCAGCACATTTAACGCACTTAAATTTTTTGTTGCAGTAAGTTTTGGTGTGTCCATATTCTTGGCAACGGAAGCATTGCACCATTTCACTAACTCTCTTTGGAGGTTCAATTGTAACCATAGCATTGTTGATGTGTTTTATGTTATAGACTTCAGTGTTGCTTTTATCTGGTTCTAGGTCTATGAAGAACATTGGTAGTGGCTCCTTAGTAATGCGGCTTTTAATGTTGTGAATTCCTCTAACTTTGTGACCATGTGATTCTATTGCAAGCTTAATAGATTCAGTTAGTGTAGTGGGGTGAATATTTTTGACAACAATTCTAAACGCTCTTTCCTGCTTAAGCTGAAATGTGTGGTAGTCTATTTGGTCCACTTTTAGTAGCCTGATTATTTCCCTGTATTTTTCGACTTTTTTAACCATGATGCGAATGTTGCCGTCTCTTTGTGTTTTATAAGTGAATTCGGATGATTCCATGTATGGACTAAGGTAAAGTAAGAATCCATTTATATCACCGACGTTAGATACAAAAATTGGTGGTGGTTTTTCAGAGACTGCTGGAGTGTCTTTATCCGTTTCCTCGTTTAGTATTGGGTCCGATGATAATTGGTTGGTGTCCGTTATATTTTCTGGTTCGGCCAATAAAGCAAATTGGTTTGATAGATTGCGTTTGGAAGGTCCAGCTCCTACAGCCGGAATTTTTCTTGAAAGGAGTGGAGAGGTTTCATTTTTACGTTTAGCTGGACGTGGATTGATTGGCACCTTCTGCCAAGAATATATTCTGGCGTCGCTTCCTCCGTCATTCGACATGTTTTGCTGCTTATAGCAGCTAGAATTGCAAATTGTTTTTGTGTAAGATGTTTACGAAATTGTGCTTAACGACTTCGACAGATTGTGCGTGCGCGACCGTACTCTTTGAGAGTTAGATAGCGACCGCTAAAAGTGATTAAAAATTTGTTTGTTATTATGAAATGTATGCTCCCAAAACGAGGATAATTTAATTATCTCCGCCTACGGGGGAGGAGAAAAGGGAAGTCGGTATTGACCCGACCCCCGGGGGGAGGAAAAGAAGGTTAAATAGGCCGGACGAAAGGAAAGGGACTCCACCCCCCTACCCGACGCCCCCGCCACCCACCAACCCCCCCAACCCCCAACCCCCAACCCCCCCCCCCCCGCCCCACTCACAACCCCCCCGCCACCAAATAAATAAATTTAATTATAGGTAAAAGAATTAATAATATTAAGGTTTTATTCTAAAACTTCCCGAGTATGGAACAATATGAACCCCCACCCCCAAAACCAAAACAAAAAAAAACAATTTCCTAAAATTTCCCCTAAGCAATATTAAAAATATTTAAATAAAAAAAAAATTTTCTCTTCATTTTCGATTTTTGATTCAGGTTTGCCCAAAGAGGAAAAAAAAAAAAAAAAACATATAAATATTTTATAAAAGGGGATTAGTAACCAAGTGTTTAAATTTTTTAATTAAATTATTTTTTAATTTTTTTTTTTTTTTTTAATGGTTTAGGTCTTGTAGGGGTTCCGGGGTTTTTAACTCTTTTTTCTTTTTTTATTTTTTTAATTTTTTTCCTTTTTTTTTATTTAATATTTTACTAAGGTTATCCTGTTTTTTGGGGCGAATAAACCCCCTTGTAATTACCTATACTTTTTTTGTCCCCTTTTTTTTTTTTATTTTTTTTTTGAGACAAATTAATCCAAAAATTTTGTGTTTTAGGTGACGATCCATTTTTTTTCTCTTCGCCTTTTATATCACCAAGTGGCCCGCCGAAACCTTTTGTCTTGAGCCCCAATCGTCAAATACCTCGTATCTACCCAGCGCCCTTTAACTGCCAATGAGTTGGGAGTATAGGGAAGTAAAGCAGGAAATTCGTAGCGACGATATCGAAGAGGTAGGATTTCGCCCCGAAGTTAGGGACATAGATCAACCAGAAATGAACGCAGAAATTGTCCAAGCGCTTGTCGCAAATGTGGTCAGCGCCGCTCTTGTCGAGCAGGAAGCACGCTTAAGAAACGATTTTGCCACAGAGTTAAGAGCGGTTAGAGCACAGGTTAATGCGCTGTCAGTGCAAGCGCCGCAGGTGGAGGTCTACCAAAGAGTAGTACCGGACCCTGCAGAAAGATGCGATGTCAGGTTGGACATAGTAAAATCCCTGCCAACATTCAGTGGAAGCCGCGACGAGTACGTTTCGTGGAGGCAGGCTGCATCAGATGTTTATGAAGTGTACAAAATATACGACGGCAGCGAGGCACACTACGAGGCCGTTGTCATCATTAAAATTTGCGGTCCCGCTGGGGACTACTCACGTCCCACAACACAGTGATAAATTTCGATGCAATTCTAGCCAGACTAGATTGCACATATGCGGACAAAACGACCCTAAGAGTGCTACGGCAAAATTTAGAAATGGTTCGGCAAGGAGATTCCGACCTTATGGCATACTATGACGAAGTCGAGAGGAAACTCACGCTCATCACTAACAAAAGAGTCATGTCACATAACATGGATACAGCAGCAATCCTGAATAAGGAGGTCAGGGATGATGTCCTTCATGCATTCATTGCAGGGCTTAAGAGGCCACTCAAGACACTCGTGCTACCAGCACAACCCAAAGACCTTCCATCTGCACTGGCATTAGCGCGGGAAGCCGAGAACAGCATTGAAAGAAGTGCGTTCGCGGCATCCTACGCGAAAGCTATAGAAGACAAGTCCCATTTCAATGAGGACAATAGGCGCAATAATAAGGGTTAGGGAAAGCAATGGAGAGGTGAGGATAAGAATCCGCACTTTGTTCCTAAGCAGAACCAAAGTAAGCCTCATGAGGACAAACACTGGCCGAAGCGCAGAGATCCCGAGTCCTTAGACCACAATACGGTTAAGCCCATGGAGGTAGACCCCTCAACGGCTAAGTTCAGACAAAGTAACAACAATTACAAAAGGCAGAACTCGTCCCAGCGTCAATCGGGCCAAAGACGCCAACGCGTTAACAATATAGCCCAACCCCAAAAGGAACTAACAGATTATGACACCAAAGCTGCGGCTGAGGTCGCCACCATTGAGGAAGCCGAGCTTAACGACCTCCTACATTTTTTAGGGAGCGTTCCCGACTGCCGTTCGTCGAGCGACAGTTGGCCGGCAGAACACTAAAAGTTCTCATCGACACTGGGGCGTCACTGGGGCGTAAAGGAGCTAAGAAACGTAATGCCGGTTGAAACCCCCTTTACAGTGAGCTCTATTCACGGCTCCAGTGATGTCAAAAACAAGTGTATAATGCGCATTTTTGGACTACACGTCCCATTTTTCCTCTTTGATACATTGAGCACGTTTGATGCTATTATAGGCTTCGATTCGCTAACGCGAGCAGGAGTAGCATTGGACCTAGGCAACAGCGTAATAAAATACGCAAACGTCGCTGAAAAGCTCAAATTTTTTTAATGTCAGAATGTCAGCTTCACAAAGATCGATGACATAGTGGTGCCAAGTTCGGCTAAAGCCAACTTCAAAAAAATAATTCTGAAAAGAATAAAGGTGTTTTCAACCTCTAACGAGGCGCTCACCTTCAACACATCGGTCATCGCTACTATTCGAACTACGAGTGACGAACCTGTCTACTCCAAGTTATACCCCTACCCTATGGGGGCAGCAGACTTTGTAAACAATGAAATCAAAGAGCTGCTGCAAAAATGGCATAATCAGGCCGTCCAGATCCCCATACAATAGCCCTACCTGGGTGGTTGACAAAAAAGGGACTGATGACAATGGCAGCAAGAAGAAGCGATTAGTAATCGACTTCAGGAAGCTGAACGAGCGAACCCCATGCCGAGCATACTCATGATTTAAGCGAACTTGGGGAAAGCCAAATTCTTTACCACCCTAGACCTGAAGTCAGGGTACCACCAAATATACCTGGCTGAAAAGGACCGAGAGAAGACCTCGTTCTCAGTCAATGGTGAGAAATACGAATTCTGCCGACTACCCTTCGGCCTAAAAAATACAGGCAGCATTTTCCAAAGAGCCATCGACGATGTGCTGCGGGAAGAAATCGGCAAAATATGCTACGTCTACGTCGACCACGTTATCATCTTTTCCGAGAATGAGACGGAACATGTCAAGCATATTGACACGGTCCTTAAGCGCCTACTCGATGCCAACATGAGGGTGACACGGGAAAAAACTTTGTTCTTTAAAGAAAGCGTTGAGTTCCTAGGGTTCATTGTCACCAGAGGAAGAACAAGAACAGACCCAGAAAATGTTAGGGCAACAAAAGAGTTCCCAGAACCAAAAAATCTGTTTAGCCTTCCTAGGCCTGGCGAGCTATTACAGGAGCTTTGTAAAAAGCTTTGCTTCCATTGCTAGATCTCTGACTGCCATCCTCAAAGGGGAAAACGGGACGGTCAGCAAGAATATGTCGAAAAAAGTAGCTTTCAGGTTTAATGAAACCCAGCGAAATGCATTCGACCACCTTCGTAACATTTTGGCATCGGAAGGCGTAATTTTGACATACACTGATTTTAAATTACCGTTTGACTTAACCACCGACGCCTCAGCGAGTGGAATAGGCGCGGTACTATCCCAAAATAAAAGACCTATAACCATGATTTCACGCACGCTAAAAGAATGCGAGTTGAACTACGCCACCAACGAAAGAGAATTGTTGGCGATAGTCTGGGCAATAGGCAGACTCCAATATTACCTATACGGTAACAATGAGGTACGGATCTTTACAGACCACCAGCCTCTCACATATGCGGTATCCGACAAAAACACCAAGGCTAAGATCAAGCGATGGAAAGCGTTTCTTGATGAGAACAACGGGAAATTGTTTTACACACCCGGAAAACAAAACCTGGTAGCTGACGCACTATCGAGGCAACCCCTGAATTACTCAGAGGCTGAGGCCCAGTCTGACGCGGCTACGGTGCATAGTGAGCTTTCGCTCTCATACACCGTAGAGACCACAGACAAACCTCTGAACTGTTTTAGAAACCAAATTATTTTGGAGGAAGCAGGCCAACCGCTTCGGCGAGATTTCATAGTCTTCGGAAATAGAACTCGCCATATCATTAATTTTAATAACAAGGACTCGCTCGTTGAATCCGTTAAGGAGATCATTAACGCCAACGTTGTGAATGCAATTCATTGTGATTTCCCTACCCTGGCTCACATTCAACATGCCTTGAGGCAGGAATATCCTGCGACAAAGTTCTGGCATTGTAAATCTTTTGTCAGTGACATAACCAACGCTAAGGAAGAGTTGGAGATCACTAACACAGAGCACAATCGCGCCCATAGGGCTGCCCAGGAGAACGCAAAACAAATTCTCCGGGATTACTACTTCCCGAAAATGTTCAAATTAGCTAGCGAAGTGGTCGCAAATTGCAAAGTCTGCAATAAAGACAAATACGATCGCCATCCCAAGAAACAAGAATTAGGAATTACGCCTATCCCATCATACGTTTGGAATTTTGGTTATGGAGTTTTGCGGCATATCGACAAAAAAATCTTCTTAACTTGCATTGATAAATTTTCCAAATTCGCTGTCGTACAGCCCTTAGCTTCTAGGGCAATAATAGATGTACGAGCACCCATTCTCCAACTGGTAAATTTCTATCCTAACGCCAAGACCATATACTGCGACAATGAGGCCTCCTTTAACTCTGAGACAATCACATCACTGCTGAAAAACCAGTACAGCATCGATGTTGTCAATGCGCCACCGCTACACAGTAGCTCCAATGGCCAAGTAGAGAGATTTCACAGTACCCTGGCGAAAATTGGCAGATGCCTCAAAATTAATAAAAAAAAATCGAGAATACTGTGGAACTAATATTGAGGTCTACTATAGAATACAACAGGTCGCTACATTCGGTTACAGAGTTTAGGCCGGTAGAGGTCATCCACGCCAGGAGCGATGAGATGAAGCTGGCAATTAAAGCCAGGATTGACAAGGCACAACAATCCAACCTAGACAGGGTTAATCCTTCAAGGCAGAACAGAGTCTTCGAAGTCGGTGAAAGAGTGCACCTACGCAACAACAAAAGATTAGGGAACAAATTAACACCGTTTTATTCAGAAGAGCGTGTAGAAGCGGATCTGGGAACATCTGTTCTCATTAGGGGGAGGGTGGTCCACAAGGACAATATTAGATAAGCACTTCATCTGCCACACTCGCCCTTATATTAAAACCCAATCTTTGCTATAATTCCCACATTCCCACATGAGGAAGCTGCTGGAAGTGGACATTGAACATGCCCAGAACCTTCTGGGGGAACTTAAGATGCACCATAGAATGGCCAGGAGCCTTGATTTTTTGGTCAGCCCTTAAGGTCGTGGCGGGTACACCCGGCGCGGATGATCTAAATAGAGTTATCAAGGCTAATAATAGACAGGTTATAATTAACACAGAGACACAGAAACACATCAATCTACTCACAGACACAGTAAACAAGATCCTCAGGGAGAAAAAGGACGGGCTTGTTGATTCAGGCCATTTGTTCGAAACACTACTAGCCAGAAATAGAATGTTAATATCTGAAATCCAAAATTGTATGTTCACTATCACGCTTGCTAAAAATAATATCATCAATCCTACTATTTTCAATCATATTGACCTAAAGGCTATTTTCGACGAACAGCTCACGGAGGTCCCAATAGTTAGCCTTATGGATGTATCTAGATTAAGATTTTCAAAATAATGTTCTTGTCCACGTTATAGTCCAGTATCCTAGAGTTAAGCGTATTTGTAAAAAAGTCCTGCTCTGCCCTGTCGCACACTACCATACTATGCTACAAATAGAAGACAACATCGTGGCGGAATGTAATGACGGAATCCTAGCAGTCTCCGATTGCGCTTCTACCAACTTGGCCACATTTTGCAAAAAGGCGTCTCACGACACCCGCGCCAGGCAATTACATGCAGGCGGGGCGGCTACGTGCCGGACGCGACCCAGCAATCTGGAACCCCTTACAATTGTGGACGATGGAGTAATAATCATCAACGAGAAACTAACAAGGATTACCATAGATGTCGGTCCCACAACAACCATAGTTGGGACCCACCTCATTACCTTCGGGAGAAAGGCGGTGGTCAACGACTCCGTGTATTTGAACCTCAACTCCACCGTGAATAAGAGCCGGGTATTGCGGCCTCCCCCTTAATTAACATCACGGGACACGATCACATACTGAGTCTGCCAATGTTACAGCAGATGAACGAGCATAACCTGCGTTTAATGCAGGAGCTTAGAGATGACGTGTCGGCTGGAGGATCCCCGAGGATTTGGTTTGCCGCAGGAGTCGCCGTCAGCCTCGCACTATGCGGCTTGGTCCTGCTCCAACAACACTGCAGGCGAAAATGAGAGGCAGCCCAGCTACAAAAATCCATCGACGGCTGTCACCGAGGACGGCGTCCAATTAGGGGGGAGTAGTTAACAACCAACTCCCAGCTTAGGCTGAGCAGGCCAATTCTTATTCCCCTTATTTATATTATATTATTATTATTATTACACTTTCCTCTCATGCATGGTCCACCCTTAATTGGGTCCACCTTGTGGGCCCTAAGCTGAGCCAGCACATTGTACCGTTCCGAGCCGTGGCTCCGTTTCGTTGGCTGACAGCGATCGTATGACTTCTGCAAAATGTGAAGGTCAGCGTCTGCCGCGGGCATCCGGCTATGCATGAGCTTTTGTTAGTTCTTAAGTTAGTTTTAATTTGGATTTGGAATAGAGATCACTGGCTCGATTATAAAACTACGGCCTTAGCCGTTACATTTATTCTACTTATTGAATTTGGTTATCGTGCCTTAAGGGCCATAACAACGGGGATAAGTATCTCCCACCGTAAACTTCGGACGAAGGAAGGAAGTCGAAGCGACTACCCGACTCCTCGGTGGCTGCCATCCTGAATGGTCACCAATACCCAACCAACCGGCTCTACCCCTGCCACGAGGCACCGCCAGCCGGCACTAATAATTAAATAATTTATGTATAACATGTGGATATGGATCTCTCTCGCGCTATCGCCTTATGTGTGAGCATAAAATATTCTTACATACATGGCCGCTGCTGCCGCTCTGCTGATGTGTTTGTAGGCAGCGCAGCGCGAACTCATAGCATTAAGAAAACATTCAATAAAATATAGTCAAACGGAACACGACATTTTGTCACTGGAATAATAACTTGGCGACCATGACAGTCCTGTCCTGGTCGCCAGACAATATGGATCTACATTTATTACACACTACTCAGATTGGCGTTGTTGTGGATTAGGCTCGAGAAGGAATCATAATAGTCTGGCCAATCGACACACGCGCCGGAGTACTTCGGAACCGACATGTGGGGCATGTTCAGTCGCACTGCCACATCGGCTCCTCTGGTCCAAGTTTGTCCAACTCCTCCGCGAAAGCGCAATTGGCATCCATGTACCGCTCCTCGAATTTCGACTGGAAATCTTTCGTGGCATAGGCTGAAACAGAAAATCCTTCCAGGTTCACGATCACTGAATCCGTCTCCCTAAACGCGCTTCGTAACTCCTCAACTTGTTCCAGCCGTTTCTTCAGGTAAATCCTCGTTTTCCTCGATTGCGAAACCTTCTTTAAAGTTTGCAACAAGGATTTCACGGACTGAAATCGATTCACCTGCAAGTTAACTAACTGCTCCAAAGTAGGAGCACCCGATCCGGCTTTCATGTTGACCAGTGTAAAACCGAACTTCGCGCGCAACTCACTACCCCAAATGTATCGCAGTTCACCTATTCCGTGATTGGCAGAGCCGCCGGCTTGTAGTCTTGGGGCAGCTGCGATTCCGTTATGCACAAGAATCCAGCCCAAAAGAAGCGAAGAAAACGTCCAGAAAGGTCCAGAAACTTCTGTAGCTGCGTCTATGTATCGCCGTTTTCTTTCCGACTTGCCGACTTGCAGACTTACTGCAGTTGCGATCTAACAGCGCTCATTTACACAGAATTAAGAATTATATTTGCGATTGCAGGTTCCCCTCATGGGCCACCATGTATAGTTGTGTCCCCTTGTATTTGACTAACAATGGGTCATTGTAAGAGGACTTCCCAGGCAATGCAAAACACTAAAAGATAAATTCAAGAAATTCCCTTTTTTAATATATATGTACATATGTATACAACGTCCCACGTTAGATGTGACGCGCGTGTTCTCTGGCTTGCCGGAGACGACTGCCTTTGCCCTTTTTCCGCTTTCGTTCCCAAAAATGCGAGAGCGATTAGCTGATCGCTCCCAGCTCACAGCTTCCAGACAATGGGACAAGCAGTAAATTTAACAGAGTTTTTTATTGCTGAAGATTAAAAAAAACCGGAGCAGTACAATTTTCAAATTATTATTCCGAAATCAAATCAAAATCAAACATAACTACAAAAGCTTCGAGATACAGCAGATCAAAAAGTACAAAAGCTCTCAAAAGCGCATGCGCTACAAGATAACAGTAAAGCGCATGCGAAACTGAGATAATCAAACCAAACTAAAAACTGCTGATAAACCCGCCGCTGATCATCCGCTTTTGTCTTTGGCTACTTGGCCCAACACGCACAAAAAGTATACTTACATTTTTTATTCTTTACTGCTATTTTTGAATTTAACCGTAATCCGCGATTCTTTCTTAAACTGTACTTCGGAACAAACTTCGGTGTGCTATTTTCAAAGTTTTTTCGATAGTTCGGCTGCGTTTATTTTTGCAATTGGACGAAATGGGTTGTGTTCAAGATTTATCCCTAGATTTGCGAGTGCCCTGACTATTAGATTCCCGTTACTGTTTTACACAAATTTACAATATTCATTTTGGTAGTGGAAATGGACAAAACGCACCCTTTTGTCAAAAAAACATTTTTACTAACTGATGGTGACGTGACTTACCGATTGAGGCCTTATAACCTACATTTCTTCATAAATAGCGAAATAATGCTCAGATTTTAAAACTCTTTGGTGAATCGATAGCTAATGACAAAAATAAAAAGGTCAAATGACTTACACTATGGACGCCACAGTTTTGGGCGTTAGAGTGGGAATGACCGGATGAAAAATCGCGGCCCCTTCCAGTTATCTAGTATAAACATTTGTTAATTTCCTTCCTGTTACCTATTCATGTTAACTGTTCAATTCAGTTTATAAGCAAGCCAGAATCATTTTGGAAAAACGTTATATTAATGCCGAATCAAAAAACTATAATTTTGGACACGGCGGCCCTTCTAAAGCACGTCGAAAGTGAAGTGAAGCTATGAAGCAATAAAACTTGATCCCAACTGTTAAGCACGGTGGCAAAACTGTGATGGTTTAGCGGTGCATAGCTGAAGGTGGAGTGGGACGAATGCACTATAGGAAATTTGACCACTTTTTCTGGCCAAAATTAAAATCTCAAAAACAAGGCAAGATATTTAGGATCTGTTTTTTGATTTGAGTTATAAAAAAATGGGGGCGAGGCACCGCACCCAACCTCAAGATCATATGCTAACTCAAAAACTAAGAAAGATATTTAGGATCAGTTTTTTGATTTCAGTTCATATGGTCAATAGATTTCAGAAAAAATTATGGGTGTGGCACTGCCCATAACCTCAATACCAGATATTAACTAAAAAAAAAGCAAAATTGCACCGACTTTTATATAAAACCCAAATTACTTTGCGAATATGTTTGTTAGCCGTTTTAAAACACAAAAACAATGTTTGTAATAATAATTTTGATTTTTTTTTTAATATTAGAAGGCGCAGCACGTATAATTTTAGGAACAATCCAGCATTGGCTCATTTGAGGTTGCGTCCTAAAAACTTAAATATCTCAAAAAGTGCATAAAAATGCACCTTCTGGTTACATTCATTCGAATAAGAATGAAATACTCTAAGACATAGTCTTTATTTCATTGATGGACTCGGCTGGACTCACTTCTAATATCAATTTAAATATGAGATATATTATATGCTCTAATTTTTTATTTTTCACGATTTTAAAACTGCGCTCAAATCCCAATATTGCCACTGCTTGTATAGATAAACAGCAACAGCTGTTTTCATCTGCTGATTTCTTCGCAGTGGCGCCATCTATTAAAATTTCTGTTATGCAACACTTAAAATTGATTTAATGTGAATAAAATTCAGTTAAAATTATTTTAATTTTTTCACTTTCAAAAAATGGTTTATGGCCAGAAAAAGTGGCTAAATTTCCTATAGTGGAATGGTCTTCATGGAATATAAAATTTATAAATTTATATATAGAGACATTTTACGCCAAAATTTAATTCCAAGTACTCTTAAGCTTGGACTGAATCCAGCTTCGTTAGTATTTCAATAAGATAACCACCCGAAATATGTGATATCACTGAAAGGAGCTTAAAGTGCCTCTGCAATAACCAGATTTGAATTCCATCGAACATTTGTGAGATGTGCTCCAGAAAAGGACAACATATCCACGAAGGAATATCCTCGAAGAAAGCAAACAACTTAATACAAAGACTAAACTAAGGCCAACCAAGGACGAGTTAAGATAAAAATCGTAAAATCTTGGGAATTGTTGTTTATTTTTTTAATATTTAATGAAGTGTACTCATAATTTTTGTGCGTAAAAATGAATTTATTTTGCGTTGTTAATTAAAATATTTGGTATTTAAGGTAAAACTTGTTAATTTAATGGTTGAAATTTGTATTATTATATTTTATTAATTTTATACCCGTTACTCGTAGAGTAAAGGGGTATACTAGATTCGTTGAAAAGTATGTAACAGATAGAAGGAAGCGTTTTCGACCCTATAAAGTATATATATTCTTGATCAGGACCAATAGCGAAGTCGATTGAGCCATATCCGTCTGTCCGTCCGTCCGTCCGTCCGTCCGTGCGTTCGAATGAACGCTGAGATCTCATGAACTATAGCAGATACAAAGTTGAGATTAAGCATGAAGACACACCCACAAATCACGAAAAACTAAAATCGCTGAAATCTCGGGAACTATTAGGGCTAGAAAGTTGAAATTCAGTATGTATAAACTTTGGATGCCAGCGCATCTTTTAGTGGTACTAATATACGGCCACACCCACCCATACGCCAACCAAGCTCAAACGACGGTTTTCGCATTTTCAAGAAAACCTTGTATCTCGGTAACTATAAATGATAGAAAGTTCGGATTAAGCAGGATAACGCCTACAAAACCCAAAAAACCAAAAATGCAAAAATCTCGGGAACTAAAAGAACTAGAAAGTTAGGCTTAGGAACATGTATTTTAGAGATGCCTCTGCAACTTCCCACGAGTTTTCATCACGTCAGTATCAATAACTCAACATGCTTCCTCTGACAATAGGTGGCGCCTTGTGAATTTCCACTAGAAAAATGAATATTTTAAAATTGTGTAAGACTGTAACGGGTGTCTTATAGTCACGGCCCTCGACTATAGCGTTTCCTCTTGTTAATAATGCTCTCGTTATTCCTGAATGGCCTCCTTCTATTTGTAAAAATTGTTTATAATTTTAAAAAATCAACGAAAATGATGAAGATAATTACAATGAAGCACCGAGACTTTTAATGTAGTTCTGAGGCCTTTGAGTAATAATATGACACTACTCAAATTGCTCAGAATCAGTTACTTGACTTGTGCTACCGTAAATTTTACGAGCACTATAAGAATTGTGGAGGACCCCAAAATGCATTCAGCATTTAAATGAAAAAGAAGGATAAAGGAAAAGAACAGGAACCACCTTTTGTTCGATACGAAATTCCCTCAACATCAGCAAATGACCTCAAGCGGATAAGAATGGATGAGGGTAAGGAACCAGAAAGTCATACAAAAAAGCTTAAGATTTCGGAGAATAAACAAGAGCAAAAAAGATCAATTTTATGCCATACTTGTGGTATCCAGTATCTGGATTCAAAGGAACGTCAGAATATGCTTACCGATTACCATAAGAGTGCTTCGGTCCGAGAAGATAAAAATTATAATAATATTTCACAAATTGTGAGTAACTCCCAGTTTCCTGTAAAAACATACAGAATTAAATGACCAAACGAAAATATAATTGACTCTTATTTTTTATTTACATTATGTAATGTAAATGACCTTTATTGTTATTTATTTTGCAACGCAAAGAAATATTCACGTGAGAAATTAACGAAACTCGCAAACTACCACATAAATATCAATGCAGAAGTCAAAATATGCACTATGCCTATATTACGTGCATCAAAAGATTATGCGGCTCACAGCATTCAAAATCGCACGCAGGAAAATATTTTTTTGTTAACTGCCTGCAGTTTTGTACAACAACAAACACTACCCACAATAAGCTTGAATGTGGAGAAGTGGCTTCGTACTATCCTGAACCGAAACGACCACTTCTTTCAAAGGATATCAAAAGAAGCTATCACCTCCAGTAGTTATATATGCAGACATATAACTATAATTATACAACTATAACTATATTTTTCTTAAAAAAATTAAGTTAATAAATTTGAAACAATTTAAATTTTATAAAATTACAGGTGAAGATTGCATTAGGCAATTTTGTAAAACTCTCAAAGAAAGGACTTTGAGTTTATTTTACATATATTGGGCCACAGCAAAAAATCCCAGTAAAGATTGAATCGATGACTTTGACCAAGAAGGAAGTTGCTGTGCCTGTGAATAGGTAATCAACGATGGCGACCTGGACAATCACTTCGAACAATTTTCTGGGAAATACGTAGGTCCCATTCATAAGAACTGTAAGCCTAAATATAAATTAAGAGATCCATTTTTTCTTGAAGTTTTTCATAATTTATCCAAGTATAATATACATTTATTTATTACTGAATTGGAAGGAGATTTAAACCCTATTCCTTGTAATAAAGAATTGCACATAGCTCTTACACAAACAACAAAACTAAATGCATTAAATAGATATAAAATTAGGTATATAGATTCAGTACGGTTTCTAAATTCTAGCTTGGAAAAATGATCAAGCTATATGGTGATAGGGATTTTTAAATTCTCCCAACAAAATTTCACTGAGAAGAATTCAGACAAATGCGTAGGAAGGGTGTATTTCCCTATGATTATTTGAATAGTTTTGAATAGTTTAACGAAACCCAGCTTCCTAGCATTGATAGTTTTTATAAATCTCTTAGCGAGGAAAATTGTACTGTTGAAGATTACAGTTTTGGACAGAAAATTTGGGATACATTTAATTATAATACTATAAGTGATTACTTAAAGCTTTACATAGAAAGTGACGTTTTAATTTTAGCCTATGTCTTCGAAAACTTTTGAAATATTTGTCCTAGAATTTATAAGTTACACCCAATAAACTATGTAACTGCTCCCTCATTATTATGGGATGCAATGTTAGAGTTCACCAACGTGCACTTAGAATTAATAAGTGATGGTGATATGTATAACTTTTTAAAAAGAGCTGTAAGAGGGGGCTTAACTCAATGAAGTCAGAGAATTTCCATAGCAAATATGAGTACTTAAATAACTTTGATCCTAGTAAACGAAATTATTTCTTAAGTTACATTGACGCAAATAATTTATATGGATGGGCTATGAGTCAACCTTTACCATCACAAATAATGTATGATAAGCCCATATACATAGGAGAAGCAGTTTTGAATTATCAAAGTGGCTTATGTATGAATTTTATTACAATTTTCTATTAGTTAAAAGTCCATCTACGAAAATTATATATATGGATACAGATTCTTTTATTTTATCATCAGAAGATGATTTCTATGAGACTATAAAAGCACATCCCGATCCCTTTGATACCTCAAACTATTAGTTAGAAAATAAATACCAAATAATGGAGGCCAATAATAGAGAACCGGGAAAAACGATGAATGATCATGCTGGAGATGTTATGACTTCTTTTGCTGGTCTTAAAGCTAAGGCATATTCTTGTGTAGTTGCAAAGGATAAAAATAAAACAGAATCTGTTCAAAAAATTAAAGGTGTTAAAATAAAAATAAAAATAAAATATAAAAACAACATTTTATGGAGCACAGCGTGTAATTCGTAGTAAATCACATGCTTTGTATACCGAAATTATAAGCTAAATAAGTTTTAATTATAAGGATGATAAGAGATATATTTTACCAGATAATTGTAATAAATTAGCTCATGCTCATTCTTAAATTGAGCATATAATCAATGGTGATCAAGATAATAACCGATTGTAAAGTATATATGTAAATATGTATATATATTTTGTATCATTAAAACTTTATTTTAAGAAAAAAAAAATTTTAATAAATAAATTCTTAACAATATATCTAATTGCGTTTCATTACTTAAGAATTTTATTTACAGAAATCCACGAGTTGTGACTAGAATCAAATCCGCTCCACTTAACGAATACTTGATTATTTTTTCTTTGAAGTATTTTTTCTTTCAGGAATGCATTCTTATCTTTAACTTTTAGTTGTTCCTGTTCATAAAATGACCCATCAATAGAGTTGCCTCTGTAATCTTGTATATCATATGTTACTGGATATGTAGACTTAACTTTTATAACATTAAAAACCTTCGTTATCCAATTGGGTTCATATCCCTTTACTTATTCGAACTAAATCATCTACAGAAAATTTATGTTTTCGAAAAACTTTAGAGAAAATATACACCGTTTTCAAAATGAACTCCTCATTTTTAATGCAAGCACCAACAGGTTTCATTTTAATGGTTCGGTGATATGAATGATTATACTGGTTTACAAGATATTTTATGTTATGAATACATTTATAATTTCCTTGCATACTAAACATTTTCCACATGCGATTTTTTAATGTTCGATAAGCCTTAAGATGTGTGAAAGTGTGATATTGATTTATATTAAATGTGCTCATTAATGTTTTAAATGTTGAATTAAAGAATTCTTTTCCTTGATCTGACTGAATATTCTTGGGGTTACTTTTGATCGCTTTAAATACATTCCTCAGAATCCGTGGGTAATACTGCCAGCTTATGCACTGGTCGGCAGCACACCCCGGTGCTGGTTCGAATGTGGGCCACTCGAACTAGCCCATCCTTTCCGGGAACAACGGTCTCGACGCGCCCGATTTTCCATCGCTGAGGAGGCAGATTGTCGTCGTGGATGATGACCATGGTGTTAGCCCTGATGTTGGCCGATGGTGTTGTCCATTTGGTGCGCGAGCGTAGTTCCTGTAGGTACTCAAGCGACCACCTTCGCCAAAACTGTTGTTTGCTCGCGGTCACGGCGTCGAATCGTTCCAGGCTGGACGCATGTGTTGATGACACAGTCCGTTCTGGAAGGGCACGAAGAGATTTCCCCACCAGGAAGTGGCCCGGAGTAAGTGCCCCAAAGTCGTTGGGATCTGGAGACAGCGGAGACAATGGGCGCGAGTTGAGAATCGCTTCGACTTCAGTGGTTGTGGTGCAGAGCTCCTCGAAGGTGAATCTTGAATTCATCAGTGTTCTGTAGAGTAGACTCTTGGCGCTTTTTACCGCCGCCTCCCAAAGGCCTCCAAAGTGAGCAGCTCTAGGAGGGATGAAATGGAAAGTTATGAAATCAGTTGACAAATAAGACGAAATGACTTCTTGCGTGGCTTTGTCTTGAAGGAACGCTCGTAGTTCTTGAAGATGGTTGGCAGCTCCGATGAAATTGGTTCCGTTGTCGCAGAAGATGTCGGTTGGAATTGACCGTCTGGCGATCATCCGTTTAAGTGCTGCAAGAAATGCCTTGGTTGACAAATCCGAGACGACTTCTATATGGACGGCCTTGGATGCCAAACAAATGAAGACGGCGAGGTAGGACCTTGTTGGACCCTTTCCTCTAATGCGAAGATATGTGTTAAACGGTCCGCAGAAGTCGACGCCACACCTTTGGAACGGCTGTTGCGGTAGCACTCGTTCTAGTGGTAGCGATCCCATGAGTTGGTTCTCCAGTTTGGGTCTGAACCGAACGCAGGCGATACAGGAACGCACCACTCGACGAGCCAGGTCCCTGGCGTTGATGATCCAGTATTCCAGTCCTGCGTGACAATTCCTCAGATGCAAGTGTCGTACATAAATCCACGCAAAGTGCGATTTGCTAGGCAGTAGCAGCGGATGCCTTTCAGATTCAGGGACGTCGGCGTTCTGTAATCGTCCTCCAACCCTTATAAGAGCATGTCCTGATGAGCTGTCGAGAAAAGGCGTTAAATACTTTAGGTGACTTGTAAGCGGCTTAGCTTTCTGCAGCGAGTGAAAATCTTCAAGGAACGACTGTTGCTGATCATTGTAGACGATGCTGAACAATGCGCGGCGAAGTTCTTCCGATGTAAGCGATGGATTGACAATTTTGACTCCTCTTGATAAGTTGGCGAAGCGAAAGACGTATGCGATGGTTCGAATGCAGCGAGTGTATGAGCTGATGTGAGTCAGCTGTTGGAGAACATGATTGCTGATCACAGCCGTGGTGAATGTGCTCCTTCGTTGCTCTGCTTTGACAATAGTTGGATCGATATCGATGATTTGCGGAGTGGTTGGCCACTGGGACGATGGTTGGGTCAAGAACTGTGGACCTGTGAACCACAGCGATGCTGCCAGCTCAGTTGTAGCAGCTCCGCGCGAAACTATGTCCGCCGGATTGCTCTCACCTGGTACAAATTTCCACTGGCCATCTGCGGTCCATTCTTGAATTTCGGAGATTCGGTTTCCAACGAATGCTGACAGTGTGACTGAGTGCTGTTTTAGCCAGTGAAGCACAATCTGCGAGTCCGTCCAGAAATAGACCGAGAATTTTCTGTCCGCTAATAGAGGCTTCAATTTCGCATACAGTTGGCCCAGCAAATGCGCTCCACACAATTCCAGTTTTGGAAGGGATTTTTTCTTCACATGAGCCACTCTCGATTTGCCAGTCAATAGCTGCACTGCGACATCTCCCGTCGACGTTTCCGAGCGTAGATACACGCAGCAGCCGTAAGCCCTGATTGATGCGTCACAAAATCCATGAAGTTGAAGTGTTGGAGGCAATAGCGGGGAATCGATAAAATTGAGACTGTTTGGAATGATTCTAGGCATTTGCTCCAGGCCGTGTGTATGTTTTCTGGAACGCTCTCGTCCAATTGCAGGCCAGCGAGCCAAAGTTCTTGCAGAAGTATTTTTGCGACAACAACAAGCGGTGAGAGCAAACCAAGCGGGTCGAACAAGGCGGATGCGGTGGACAAAATACTTCTTTTGGTGATACGCGTTGCGTGGTTCCTTGGTATGAACTTGAAGAACAGTGTATCCTTGTGCTGGTTCCAGTTCACTCCAAGAGCGCTGGCTAGTCCCTCGCCACAGGAACTGAGCTTCTTGGATGCATGATCTTCCATGAATCCAACGTAGTTGGAATGCCATTTGGTGAGTGGGAAATGCCCTCGACGAAGAATTTCTGTGACTTGATCCTTGATAATGCGAAGCGTCTCTAAGTCGTCTGCACCCGTGAGTAGGTCATCAACATAGAAAGACGACTTTATGATAGCGGCGCCGATTGGACAGTCAGCTTGATGAACATCAGCGAGGTGGTTGAGGCTAAGTGTTGCCAAAAATGGGGCGGCTGCAGTGCCGTAGGTTACCGTATTCAATTGATACGTGCGCAGCGTGTCTTCTGGAAATGCTCTCCAAAGAATGTACTGGTATTTGCGATCTATAATGTCGAGATTTACTTGCCTATACATCTTGGTCACATCTGCACTGATGGCGTAACGATGAAGCCTGAACTTTAGAAGCTGCAGGTACAAGTCCTCCTGGAGTGTTGGACCAACGCATAGCAAGTCGTTGAGTGATAATTGATTTGACGTCCGGCAAGAGGCGTCAAACACCACCCTAAGCTTAGTAGACTCACTGCTGGGTTTGAGGACGCAGTGATGCGGGATGTAGTAGTGCGGCTCGTGCAGTTTAGGATGAATAACTGGGGACATGTGCCCCAATTTCTCATACTCCTCCATGAAGTCGCAGTATTGTTGACGAAGTGCTGGAGATTTCGATAGGCGACGTTCCATGCTTAGGAACCGACGGCGAGCGATATCAAATGAGTCTCCCAACCGAGTTGGGTCAGCCTTGAATGGCAGTTTGACGACAATCCTACCAGTGCTGTCGAGACAAGTGGTCTTCTCGTACTGTTCCTCGCAAATAGCACGCTCCGGCTTCTGCAGAGGTGGCGAGTCGACTGCTTCCAGTTCCCACAGACGTTTGAGGTTGACATCAATTGAACTTGCGTTTAAAGCCATGCAAGTGGAAACTTCTATTGGCGCGGTTTGCTGCAGTCGGCCGGTTACGACCCAGCCAAACTGAGTTTTCTGCAGCAGCGGGTCTTGAGGTCCCAGCCTTATTTTCCCTACAGTTAAGGCGTCGAAGAAGGCTTCGGTTCCCAGTAGCAGATCGACGTGGCGTGATTGGTAGAATCTTTCATCAGCGAGCGGCGTATTTTCTGGCAGCTTCCAAGTCGAAACGTCGATGGCCAGATCGGGCTGGTATGAGATTTGTGGAATAATACAGAGATCTGCGGAGAGTACGAAAGATGAAATGCGAGATTTGACAGATGCAGTTGTGCAATATTTAATATCTGTTTGCGAATGGCCGATGCTTCGAATTTGGACTGCATGTCTTTCCCTCCGTAAGCGAAGCCGTTGTGCGAAGTCTTCCGTCACGAAGTTCACTTGAGAGCAGGAGTCGAGAAGAGCTCTTCCAGGCCAGTAGGTTCCAAACGCATCCTTGACGAGAACCATAGCAGTGGCAAGCAACACCTGAGACTTCTGGCCAGAATGCGAGTGCGAGTGTGTTGTAGCTTCCAATGGCGGTGCGGTTTGATACGGTTGGTGCGAGCGGGATGAATCTAGCGAATGGTTGTTGTGCAACAGGGTATGATGTGCCTTGTTGTAGGTGCGACAGCGATTTCTCGATGGGCAGCTCGACAGTTGGTGACCTCTACACAGACAGTTTAAACACAGACGGTGTGTTTTAACGACATCAAATCGCGCGGTTGGATTTAGGTCCTTAAACTTGTCACATCCGAGCAATTTGTGTGAGGGTGCGAGGCAGTATACACATGGTGCGTTGGTCAGCGAAAACGACGAATTGTGAGATCTTGCAGGGGGACGAGTCGGTCTTGGCCGCTCCGATCCATGGGATTGCTCGTCAGACAGAAGAAACTGGCAGTGGCGCTCAAGTATCTGCGTGCATCGGCTCCAGGATGGCAGAGAGAGATAATCCAGTGATTCGTTCCATTTTGTTTTGGTCTGCTGATCGCACTTCTCCATGACCACGTAAATGAGCATCGCCTCAGAAATTTGAGCGTCCGAGCCTAGCGATGAAAGGGCACTATATAACGCGGATGCGTTTTCGATTACGCTGCGGAGCTGTTGAGCACTTGCCGCAGCAGCCGGCGGCAGTTTAAAAATCGAGGCTATCGTTTCGACAAAGATTAGGGCAGGCTTGTCATACCGGTCCTTCAGCCGTTCCAGCGCCTTCGCATAATTTTCTCCAGTGACCGGGAAGGCTGCGACAGCTTCCAGTGCAGGTCCCTTTAAACAATTACGGAGATGATTAAATTTGTCTATATTAGATATTTGCTCACGATTGACCAGTGGCAGAAACGACGAGATGAAGTTCTTGTAATCCTTATGATTTCCATCAAAGCTAGGTAGTGCCAATCTTGGCAGTCGAGACGGCGCGCTGTAGCTTGGTGCAGAGATGTGGTCGAAAACTGTGTTGTGCTGATCCTCTCCAAGAAGTTGCTGAACTGCCAACTTTGTAGTTATGTAACTGTCCTCCAGGTCTGCACGTCCACTATCTGTGGATTCCATGGTCTCAATTTCTGATTGTACCGAAAGGGCTTGCTTAAAATATGACTCTAAGATTCCCAAACGGCACTGAAGTTCAGCCGGCGATTTCTGCTCTTCTTCTTCCTTGACATCGACCATTCCTCTTATGCGCGTAATGTTGCGCTTAATATTCGAGCGTTGCCGTTTGAGAGTCTCCAATATAGTCGTTTCCATTGCTGCGACGAAGAATGCGAATGCGAGAACGAGAGTAAAGTTGCGACAACAACAACGCGGAGCGACGAATGTGGCAATGCCGTGAAGTTAGTTCAAAGCGAAAGCGACTAGAACTCAAAAACTGTACCAGCGACTGCAGTTGGCGATGTAAACAAAACAACAACACTTTGCTGGCGGAATAACGGAGCAAAGGAGAATGAGCGATCGACGCCGAGCTTATAGAGCGGGCGGGCACACACACAAGCGAAGAGATGTGCGAAGAAGAGCGCGAATAGTTCCGTTATACGAACGACACTTTGCCCTTAGAATTTTCGTGAATAGTTAATAACTTTATTTGTTTATTTATTATTCACCTTCGATGAATGCACTAGGCTTGAATGTTCACCTTTGTATGCGGTTATGACAATGTTGAGTTGCGATGAGCGGGTCGAGCGAATAATTGTTGCGGGTTGTTGTTACTTCGACAATTGTTTATGAATTAATAAATTGTTAATAATTTGTTTAAACACTGCCCCACGTTGGGCGCCAAAATGTTTAATGCACAAAGCGTCTTTTGTGCTGTATAAGATATCAGGTTGGGGGGTGCATAAACTAATTGCAATCTAAAAACTCAGGCGAGAAAAAGACAACCGTTTTCCAAGATCTAACATCAGCAACTGCCTTTTATTAGCAGCGGCAAAATAACATAATGTTCTAACAGAGTAATTTACAGAGATTGGTTAATACATGTTAATGAGCTTTGTTTACATTTGTATAGGCAAAGAGAAACAGTATGTAAGACGAAAAATATTGTGAGTTTGACCGAACAGTGTCAATATCAGTCAATAAATATCTATACCCTCTATTTTCTTTCCTAAAGGGTACAATTTCAACTAAATCAATTTGCCATGTATCGGTAATCTCCTTCTGAACAAATTTACAACACAAAAAGTTTTTGCGTGCCGGCTTGTGAAATTCATCAACAACTTGTTGTTTACTAATTTAATGTCCCTGATTTATTTTATTTTGTTTTATTTTTGATTTAATAGTGATATTTGCTTAGTCAATATGGACTGCTTATATAGAAGTACATCTCTTTTTAATTCGTTACGCATCTTTTTCGAAATTTCAAGACATTAAATCTATTTGCACATCTTTTCCTTCAAAGTCAGCTAATTGAATATCATACTTTTGTAATGACACACACTTAGGAATAGTATGATTATAGTAAAGATATACCACTTGTTGTCGTAATATTGAATTTCAACATAAGAAGGTTGTAAAAAATATACCAAGTCTTGGTAAAGATCTCCAGGACTCAGAGTCAAACTCAATTTTGTGACCATACTGATTAATTATAAAATCCGTTATCCGATTTCCTAAATCTAAAATTACATTTCATAGATGACACGTAGGGGTTATAAATAATTGTGCCAGGCATCAAGAAATCATACTAGTCCAGTTTCAACTGAATATATTCCTTATATGTGAGGAGTTGCATCCTTTTGTCTTTATTAAATCCAACGAAATTACTTTAACTTTGCTGCATCCAGGTCATAGGCAAACATTTTTTAGAAGTGGATAAACCACATTTCAACTTTAAATTATGTACAACATAGTATTCGAACCCAAAAATGACCTCATGGTCCTGTTTTTTTCGTAAAGGTTTATTTCTTTTCGGTACACGCATATCTATTAGGTTATAGCACTTTATTTTAACTAAAACTTTATTCTAATCATGCCTTCGCATGTACACCCTCAGTCAAGTTCAAAATTTCAAACCATCATGAACAATGTAGATCGTAATTCAAGCGTTGTTGTTGATTTTCAATATTTAATAAATAACTGGATAAGGAAACTCTTACGCTGCAACCCTTAAATCAACAAAATATAAATGGATTGGAATGGTCCGCTGGAGATATACCATATACAGCCCTAGAAGAAATAATCTCAACACTCAATAAGTATAGTTCAATTATTGTTCGTGGTGAAATTAGAAAAAAATTTTTATCAAGGTATTTATAAGCGACCGTAATCGATATAGATATCGGAAGAAGCTTAACCCAGCTACCCAATTTTTTTACCCATTTTAAAAATACAGAAGACAAAATTTCCTCTACAGTGTTCCCTAAATAATTTGTTTAAGCAATTTGTAATATTGGAAAACTCAAATTACGAAATATAATTTAATACTATAACGTATGTTTAAGCTTCAGTAATAAATAAATGGTAGAACCTACAAGTTGTCTTAAGGGTTCAAGGGTTCAAGGAAAAACATAAATAAACCTAATGTAGTTTAAGGATAAGATAAAAAATCTCTTTCAAATAAAATAAAATGTAATAAAAAATAATAAAAGTCATTTTTTGATAGTAATCCGCGCAAAAGGGGATACACACAACTGATTTATTGTAATCTGTGGTATCTGTTGTATTGTGGATCTGATACTGACTTCGAGAAGAACTGCTCTAAAAAAAGGCGATCAGGAAAAACATAAATAGACATAACGTAGGTTAAGGATAAGATAAAAAACCTCTTTCAAATAAAATAAAATGTAATAAAAAATAAAAATAAGCAGTTTATACATCCCTTTACAATGATCAGGAAAACTTAATAAACAAGAAGAATGATTTGCTAAATACTTCAATAAATAGAATTATTTGGTGTTATGGAGAGGAGGAGCCAAACTTTAATAATGCTGAGTACTATAAACGTGTTCTTGATGTAATTGAAACGGAACCCATTCTTTTAATATTGGATGACTTGATGATGGGGCTTTTAATAAAAATGTATGTGAGCTCCTTACAAAAGGATCACATCATAGCAATTTATCCGTAATAGTTGTAATGTAATAGTTTTGAAATAAATTGGTACACACTGTGGTTAGTTTAGGTTATTTTTATATATTTATTAAACTTTTGCATGAACCATATTGTTCGAAGCTTCACTTGATAATGTCGCTCTCAGCTTAAGAAATATTGGCCTTGGCTTACAATTCATATAGCTGCGCGAGCAGCGCCGCGGCCAAACGTTTATGTATATAAACATATATATTAATGTATGTGTGCCGCTGCAGAGCAGCGGTCAATGCTTATGCATAAGTGTATATGGGCTCGCAAGCAGCGGGCGCGCATGAGAGGGAGAGTGTTATGCTCACATGATAAACGAATGATCGGCCGCGCATGCGGACATGCCGGGTCAGCATTTAGGATGTTCATAACATTGTTGTGTGGATCGAATTATTCCGCACTTGAAGTGCTGGGAATATTTGGCCATAACCAAACGCCACAATGTTGCAGTGATATAAGTGGTACACAGTGTACCCGATATGTGAGCATACTACATCTCCCCCCTTTTTGAAAAATAACGTAATTTATGGAGTTATTTTGATAATTGTTATGTTATGTTTTTAGTATATGTAAATTAGAATGAGTCCCCTGGTAGCTCTCGTTATGTCGTCAGCGGGAGGGGGTGTGCCAGGCCGGTAGACCTAGTGTTCTTCCTTTCTTCGTTAGGGGTTGTGTAGCGCACCAGGCACATACGCCTAGCGGTCTTCTTTCACTTGTTGAGTGTTATGTAGGGAGGAACTACCTCCGTTATCGTTGGCCCTTAAGGCACAACAACCAATAATAATAAAAGTAATTTTCTGTGTGACGGCGGTGCCGGAATTCAAATGCGAGAGCGATGGCTCTGTCTTTATTGAAACTTCAAAATGAACTGAACTTAAAGCTAACATAAAAAGAGAATCATAGCGGCCACTCCAATGGGTAGTGCTTGCCGGCTATGCACGGGCTTCCGGCCAGACGCTGTGTCAGCAATTTGGCCGGAGCGAACTCTCGGACAGTCGGTCATTGCCGTCGCCCGGTTGACTTAGTTAACTACTCCCCCCTCAGGATTAAGGCCGCCCTCGGCCGACCCTATTTGGGCGATCATTATCCGCTATTTGGGCCGTAGCTCTCCTGGCCTGGATGACTCGCCGATAGGTAAAACCGACGCAGATCAACGCGCAGGATATTGCTCCTGCTACCAGTACTATCTGATGTAAATGATAGTCGTTGATATTCTCCCCGACTCTCCTGATGTGTTCCAGATTACGCTCACTCAAGCGGTGAAGGTACGGAAGACTGAGGATGTTGTGTTCCATAGTAATGTTCAGGGAGGGCGAGCTGGCTACTCCTGGAACCCTCTTCTGGGCTCTGTCATTGTTGACATATCGGGTTTCATTAACCATGGCACTCTCAGTAAAGGTAATGAGATGCGTGCCTCGTACATGGATGTAAGTGCCATTATCCACACTCACACGTGCCGGACGATCGTTCACGATTATGATGCCTTCATCTACGTGAGTGACTGGGTGTAGATCGCTGTGCTGGATGTCACAGTGTGCTATGCCTCCAGCGTGGAGCTCTTGTGCGCACGACCTTCTTGACGCCCGCTGGCAAAATGTTGCTCCAGGTGTTGTGGAGCAATTGTCGACCGTGTCAATCGCTCCATTGCAATCAGCTATTATTCTGTCCTCCAGCCTGAGCATCGTGTCATGATGGGACACGGGAAAAACAGTGATTTTAATACATGACGATTTAATTATTGGAAATTTAATGACAAAATGCAAAAGGTTAGCGGATTGTAATATTTTAACGGAAGCAACGGACAATAAGTCTTTGATGGGGGTATTTGTGGGCTCTTCTATCCATATATCTTCTAGGTCTGCATGATCTAATATAGTAGGGCTCACGATGTTGGCCTTAGCTAGAGCTATCGCTAGTAATAAATTTTGCA